>NC_091164.1:24377754-24677754 GCF_040958095.1 Procambarus clarkii | reverse complement strand
TTGTGACCTACTGATGGGCACTTGTCACCTACTGATGGGCACTTGTCACCTACTGATGGGCACTTGTGACCTACTGATGGGCACTTGTCACCTACTGATGGGTACTTGTGACCTACTGATGGGCACTTGTCACCTACTGATGGGCACTTGTCACCTACTGATGGGCACTTGTGACCTACTGATGGGCACTTGTCACCTACTGATGGGCACTTGTGACCTACTGATGGGCACTTGTCACCTACTGATGGGTACTTGTGACCTACTGATGGGCACTTGTGACCTACTGATGGGCACTTGTCACCTACTGATGGGCACTTGTAACCTAGTAAAAGGTTGTCTAGTGGACAGGATAAAGCCAGATGTTCTGATGTTCCTTTCACTGCCAACTTTTCGTCTTGAATCATCAAGACATGTGACTGGAAGCTCTTCCTGGAGCCTAATTCAATCTAATACTATTCCACAAGAAAATCCGTACGAGCCATAAGGGGGGATTCGAACCTATGCACTGTGTACTCCCAAGCACACGCCATAGACCACTACACCACGAAATGATCAAAAGCAATACAACCAAGGTTTTTCCCCTTTGACGTATGACGTTAGTGACTCTGTGCTGTATTCTATTATTAACTGGAAATTCAACTCCTGTATTTCTTTTAATCCTTCTTATCAGGATGGAGACATGCAGTGATGGAGCCCGTCACCTCTCAACATGTTGATAATACAACATGAGTTGATACAACACTTACCTGGAGGCATATATGAACACTTACCTGGAGGCATATATGAACACTTACCTAGAAGCATATATGAACACTTACCTGGAGGCATATATGAACACTTACCTGGAGGCATATAAGAACACTTACCTGGAGGCATATATGGACACTTACCTGGAGGCATATATGAACACTTACCCGGAGGCATATGTGAACACTTACCCGGAGGCATACATGGAACATTTACCTGGAGGCTTATATGAACACTTACCCGGAGGCATATATGAAAACTTACCTGGAGGCATATATGAACACTTACCCGGAGGCATATATGAACACTTACCTGGAGGAATATATGAACACTTACCTGGAGACATATATGGAACACTTACCTGGAGGCATATATGAACACTTACCTGGAGGCATATATGAACACTTACCCAGAGGCATACATGGAACACTTACCTGGAGGCATATATGAACACTTACCCGGAGGCATATATGAACACTTACCTGGAGGAATATATGAACACTTACCTGGAGACATATATGGAACACTTACCTGGAGGCATATATGAACACTTACCTGGAGGCATATATGAACACTTACCCAGAGGCATACATGGAACACTTACCTGGAGGCATATATGAACACTTACCCGGAGGCATATATGGAACACTTACCCGGAGGCATATATGAACACTTACCCGGAGGCATATATGAACACTTACCCGGGGGCATATATGAACACTTACCCGGAGGCATATATGAACACTTACCTGGAGGCATATATGAACACTTACCCGGAGACATATATGAACACTTACCTGGAGGCATATATGGAACACTTACCCGGAGGCATACATGGAACACTTACCTGGAGGCATATAAGAACACTTACTTGGAGGCATATATGAACACTTACCCAGAGGCATACATGGAACATTTACCTGGAGGCATATATGAACACTTATTTGGAGGCTTATATGAACACTTACCTGGAGGCATATATGAACACTTACCCGGAGGCATATATGAACACTTACCTGGAGGCATATATGGAACACATACCCGGAGGCATACATGGAACACTTACCTGGAAGCATATATGAACACTTACCTAGAAGCATATATGAACACTTACCTGGAGTCATATATGAACACTTATCCGGAGGCATATATGAACACTTACCTGGAGGCATATATGAACACTTACCCGGGGCATATATGAACACTTACCTGGAGGCATATATGAACACTTATCCGGAGGCATATATGAACACTTACCTGGAGGCATATATGAACACTTATCCGGAGGCATATATGAACACTTACCCGGAGGCATATATGAACACTTACCCGGAGGCATATATGAACACTTACCCGGAGGCACATATGAACACTTACCCGGGGGCATACATGAACATTTACCCGGGGGCATATATGAACACTTACCCGGGGGCATATATGAACACTTACCCGGAGGCATATATGAACACTTATCCGGGGGCATACATGAACACTTACCTGGAGGCATTTATGAACACTTTTCCGGAGGCATATATGAACACTTATCCGGAGGCATATATGAACACTTACCCGGAGGCATATATGAACACTTACCCGGAGGCATATATGAACACTTACCCGGAGGCATATATGAACACTTACCCGGGGGCATACATGTACATTTACCCGGGGGCATATATGAACACTTACCCGGGGGCATACATGAACATTTACCCGGGGGCATATATGAACACTTATCCGGGGGCATACATGAACACTTACCTGGAGGCATTTATGAACACTTCTCCAGAGGCATATATGAACACTTACCCGGGGGCATATATGAACACTTACCCAGGGGCATATATGAACACTTACCCGGGGACATATATGAACACTTACCCAGGGGCATATATGAACACTTACCCAGGGGCATATATGAACACTTAGCCGGGGGCATATATGAACACTTACCCGGGGGCATATATGAATACTTACCCGGGGGCATATATGAACACTTACCCAGGGGCATATATGAACACTTACCCGGGGGCATATATGAACACTTACCCGGGGGCATATATGAACACTTACCCGGGGGCATATATGAACTTACCCAGGGGCATATATGAACACTTACCCGGGGGCATATATGAACACTTACCCGGGGGCATATATGAACACTTACCCAGAGGCATATATGAACACTTACCCAGGGGCATATATGAATACTTACCCGGAGGCATATATGAACACTTACCCGGAGGCATATATGAACACTTACCCGGAGGCATATAAGAACACTTACCTGGAGGCATATATGGAACACTTACCCGGAGGCATATATGAACACTTACCTGGAGGCATATATGAACACTTACCCAGGGGCATATATGAACACTTACCCGGGGGCATATATGAACACTTACCTGGAGGCATATATGAACACTTACCTGGAGGCATATATGAACACTCACTCGGAGGCATATATGAACACTTACTCGGAGGCATATATGAACACTCACTCGGAGGCATATATGAACACTCACTCGGAGGCATATATGAACACTTACCCGGGGGCATATATGAACACTTACCTGGAGGCATATATGAACACTCACTCGGAGGCATATATGAACACTTACTCGGAGGCATATATGAACACTTACTCGGAGGCATATATGAACACTTACCCGGGGGCATATATGAATACTTACCCAGGGGCATATATGAATACTTACCCAGGGGCATATATGAACACTTACCCGGGGCATATATGAACACTTACCCGGGGGCATATATGAACACTTACCCGGAGGCATATATGAACGCTTACCCGGGGGCATACATGAACACTTACCCGGGGGCATATATGAACACTTACCCGGAGGCATATATGAACACTTACCCGGGGGCATACATGAACACTTACCCGGGGGCATACATGAACACTTACCCGGAGGCATATGTGAACACTTACCCGGGGGCATACATGAACACTTACCCGGGGGCATACATGAACACTTACCCGGAGGCATATATGAACACTTACCCAAGGGCATATATGAACACTTACCCAGGGGCATATATGAACACTTACCCAGGGGCATATATGAACACTTACCCAGGGGCATATATGAACACTTACCTGGAGGCATATATGAACACTTACCCAGGGGCATATATGAACACTTACCCGGGGCATATATGAACACTTACCCGGAGGCATATATGAACACTTACCCGGAGGCATATATGAACACTTACCCGGAGGCATATATGAACACTTACCCAGGGGCATATATGAACACTTACCCGGAGGCATATATGAACACTTACCCGGGGCATATATGAACACTTACCCGGGGCATATATGAACACTTACCCGGAGGCATACATAAACAAGGTCGGTAATTTACAGAGAACGTGAAGTGCTCAAAAGCATTAGGTTATCTTTTAGAAAGTAAAATTATGGAGCGTTCTAGACAATTTACACAACCTTTGTCAGACCAATACCAGAATGTGCAGCACCGGCATGGAATAAGCAACTTATGAAGTGCAAAATGAAAATGAAAAAAAAAAATATTGAAGTTAGCAACAAGGCGTAGAAGAACAATTAAGGATTAAGGTATAAGGGAACTAGACCTCACACACCTGCAGGAAAGAGGAGACAGATATAATATGGTGACAACACACGAGATTCAGGAGGGAATAATCAAGAGGAAAAGAGCAGACTCTTTGAGGTAAGAGAAAGTACGACCACTTGTCATCAGTGGAAGCCAAAGTGTCTACGATTCGAAGAAACGGAAGGAAATACTCCCACCCTGTACAAGTGTAATGCAGTGAAAAACACAAGTTGTGGAAACCACCTCCATTTAGCACTTTTTTTCCAGATTCTACCAAAAAAATTCGAGCGCAGAAAAGTTACATTATACGGCGACAGGTACAACAAGGTCCCAGGAAGCGGGACACTAGGTGTAAGACCATCCCCCGGCAGTCACTAATAGGTAAGTATTGGAAGGAAAGTGCTGCACCAAATCCCACCCCCAATGAAGCTTTAACATCCGATTTTGGTTCTATTTTGTGTGGAAAACCCGAGTGAGTTTACTTTATCCTCCAACAGTTGTGATTTTATTTTTCAATCATTGTATTGATGACTACGCCACACAGCAGATGTATTGATGACTACGCCACACAGCAGATGTATTGATGACCACGCCACACAGCAGAAGATGTATTGATGACCAAGCCACACAGCAGATGTATTGATGACCACGCCACACAGCAGATGTATTGATGACCACGCCCCACAGCAGATGTATTGATGACCACGCCACACAGCAGATGTATTGATGACCACGCCACACAGCAGATGTATTGATGACCACGCCACACAGCAGATGTATTGATGACCACGCCACACAGCAGAAGATGTATTGATGACCAAGCCACACAGCAGAAGATGTATTGATGACCACGCTACACAGCAGATGTATTGATGACCACGCCCCACAGCAGATGTATTGATGACCACGCCACACAGCAGATGTATTGATGACCACGCCACACAGCAGATGTATTGATGACCACGCCACACAGCAGATGTATTGATGACCACGCCACACAGCAGAAGATGTATTGATGACCAAGCCACACAGCAGAAGATGTATTGATGACCACGCTACACAGCAGATGTATTGATGACCACGCCCCACAGCAGATGTATTGATGACCACACTACAAAGCAGATGTATTGATGACCACGCCACACAGCAGAAGATGTATTGATGACCACGCCCCACAGCAGAAGTATTGATGACCACGCCCCACAGCAGATGTATTGATGACCACGCCCCACAGCAGATGTATTGATGACCACGCCCCACAGCAGATGTATTGATGACCACGCTACACAGCAGATGTATTGATGACCACGCCCCACAGCAGATGTATTGATGACCACACTACACAGCAGATGTATTGATGACCACACTACACAGCAGAAGATGTATTGATGACCAAGCCACACAGCAGAAGATGTATTGATGACCACGCTACACAGCAGATGTATTGATGACCACGCCCCACAGCAGATGTATTGATGACCACACTACACAGCAGATGTATTGATGACCACACTACACAGCAGAAGATGTATTGATGACCACGCCACACAGCAGAAGATGTATTGATGACCACGGTACACAGCAGAAGATGTATTGATGACCACGCCACACAGCAGAAGATGTATTGATGACCAAGCCACACAGCAGAAGATGTATTGATGACCACGCCACACAGCAGAAGATGTATTGATGACCACGCTACACAGCAGAAGATGTATTGATGACCACGCCACACAGCAGAAGATGTATTGATGACCAAGCCACACAGCAGAAGATGTATTGATGACCACGCCACACAGCAGAAGATGTATTGATGACCACGCTACACAGCAGAAGATGTATTGATGACCACGCCACACAGCAGAAGATGTATTGATGACCACGCTACACAGCAGAAGATGTATTGATGACCACGCCACACAGCAGAAGATGTATTGATGACCAAGCCACACAGCAGAAGATGTATTGATGACCAAGCCACACAGCAGAAGATGTATTGATGACCAAGCCACACAGCAGAAGATGTATTGATGACCACGCTACACAGCAGAAGATGTATTGATGACCACGCTACACAGCAGAAGATGTATTGATGACCAAGCCACACAGCAGAAGATGTATTGATGACCACGCCACACAGCAGAAGATGTATTGATGACCACGCTACACAGCAGAAGATGTATTGATGACCAAGCCACACAGCAGAAGATGTATTGATGACTAAGCCACACAGCAGAAGACGTATTGATGACCAAGCCACACAGCAGAAGACGTATTGATGACCAAGCCACACAGCAGAAGACGTATTGATGACCAAGCCACACAGCAGAAGACGTATTGATGGCCTCGCTACACAGCAGAAGATTTATTGATGACCACGCCACACAGCAGAAGATGTATTGATGACCACGCCACACAGCAGAAGATGTATTGATGACCTCGCTACACAGCAGAAGATGTATTGATGACCACGCTACACAGCAGAAGATGTATTGATGACCACGCTACACAGCAGAAGATGTATTGATGCCCAAGCCACACAGCAGAAGATGTATTGATGACCACGCTACACAGCAGAAGATGTATTGATGACCAAGCCACACAGCAGAAGATGTATTGATGACTAAGCCACCCAGCAGAAGACGTATTGTTATTGACGAATGCTTTTTGTCAAGATGTCACGAGTGACATCCCCTCATAACATTTCTTAACATAAATAACTCTTTTCTCTCAAATAAAAATAGTCGAAGGAAACTTTAAACACTGTTCATAACTACCAATATGCGTCACGAAAAATAGTCAAATGTATCTTTCAACTCTGTTCTTAACTAAAATTATTTTTCCCTTAACTAATTTTTTTTTAATTTAATATCTTTAAACACTTTCGTAACTAAAATAACTCTCTGAAGCATCTTTGCTCATCAAATAATACTCTCTCATGTCATCTGTATTCTCCCACAACACACTCAAGGACACTAAGTATACCATTCATGCTATCAAGAGTTATTCTCAAAGACATCTACTGTTATTCTCAGTCATCAAAAGTAATTTCTAATCATCTTCTAGCATCAAATAAACTTTCTAAGACATCTTCGCGCTTTAAAGAAAACTCTCCAAGACTGAAATAATACGTTCCTATGAAATTGAAATAATATTTGCACTTTTTAACCTGTCTTTTTATGAAACAAGTAGCTGTACCTGCCACGCGTTGCTGTGGCTTAGTCTGGTTAAATGGAAAAGAAAGAAAAGAAAAAGTGCACGTTTCTAATATGTTTAATTTCACAATGCTTGTGGGTGCACAATAGTTTTTCTTATTCCATTGTCTGTGGAGATAGAGATGGTCAAGTTCCGACTCTAGAACAAGCAACATATAATTGTCCACGTGAGAAGCAACCCGTGTATAGATATAAACCGCACAATTCTAAAGATTGGCCCTGAGCTTTGTTGATGGTGGTTACAAGTCAACACAGATCACAGATCAATCAACACAGCCAATTCCACTGCCAATTGCACTGAAAAATAATAAGAACAATTGAAAAACACGAAATGAAAAAAATAAAAAAAGAAAAGATAAACTATACTCATGAAATGAACGGTATAGTACAGAAAATATCTCAATTCCAACGTAATGTCACGCAAAATAATTAAATCAAAATGAAAATCAATCAAAATCTATGAAAAATCAACATAGGAATGCAATTGGAAACATGAAACTGGAATCGTAACATATTTAGAAAAGCGTTGTGTTGATTTTACATCCAACAGATGGCGCTGTTTTATTTTTTTTACCTATCGTAGGTATGGCAGCTAGATAGTACGTATAAAATAACACGCACGTATTCGAATGAAACGTTGTGTCACCATTTCAAAGCAATCGATGAAGAACTTTCGGAGATTACAGCGTGTGTTGCTCTTACATCCAACAGATGGCGCTGTTTCTAAAATAAAACATGTTTTTCCTGTCACAGGTGAGGCATGTATATAGTAGGTATATCAAAACACGCGCCTATTAGAATGCAACGAAGTGTCAAAATTTCTAAGCAATCGGTAAATTGGTTTCAAAGATTTTCCTTACATGAAAAACACAGTGTTTTTTTAAAGCATGTTTTTCTCCCGTCACAGAAGTGAAATCTATATTGTATGTATATAAAAACCTGCTCAGATGTGAATGGGACGTTGTGTCAAAATTTGAAAGTAATCGGGGAAGAACTTTCGGAGATTAGCGATTTTGAACAAACGAACATTTCCATTTTTATTTATATAGATTACTCTTTAGAAGTTCATTGTACATCAAATAATACTCTTACTGTAACAAACATTGTTCATCATTCAATAAATTAGTAGTCAAAGGCAACTTTTCAAGACATATGTAAACTAAGACACAGCATTATGTAGTCGCAACAACTTCAAATATTATGTCAAACTATGCATGTGCAACGGCCATTTGTAAAACCATGTTGTGAATCATTTATTTATTTATGTTTTTCAAGATGAAGAAGAATGGTATTTGCAATTATAGATTCAAGTAACTTTCCCACAATACACGTTTAGCTAATTGGCAAATAGTTTGACACAAGTGATCAATCTCCTTTCTTGAAAATTGGAACCACATTAGCAACCTTCCATGACTCTGGCACTCTGCCTGACTCTAATTATTTATTAAATATGGTAGACAGTGGCTCACAAAGCTCCTCTTTGCACTCCTTTTTTTTTAGCACCCTGACAAATACTTCGTATGGCCCTGGGGATTTGTTTGGCTTGAGTTTCACTATTTGTTTACTTACATCCTCCCTGGTAACTACTAAACTAGTCAACCTGTCCTCGTCCCCACCCACATAGACTTGTTCGGCTGAAGGCATAATGTTAAGTGCTCTTTAGGTAAATACAGAGATAAAATATTTATTATAAATACTACTCATCTCTTCGTCGTTATCAGTTATCAGACCTGTCCCAGTTTTTAATGGACCTATTCTTTCCCTAATTTTTGTTAGATATAATTAAAAAAAAAAATTGGATTTGTCTTTCTTGCTCTGCTATTCGAACTTCATAGTTTCTTTTTGCCCTCCTTATCTCTTTTGTAACATTTCTAACCTGTTCTACTAATTGTTTTTCTAAACCGACTTCCTCATTCTTAATTTTTTTGTACCAAGCTCTCTTTCTACCTATAAGGTTCTTCACATCCTTTATTATCCATTTCCGATCATCATGATTTGATCTATTCATTTTGTATGGTATACTACGTTCCTGTGCATTGCTTAGAATATTTTTAAACAAGTTATATTTTGAATCCACGTCGAAATCTCTTTTTACATCACCCATCGCTGGTTTCACGTCTCGCTCCAAACCGGCTCACGCCCTATGCCCAAGACTTTCCAATCTATTTAACCAAAAAATTTCTTAGGCTATTAATTTAGCTTTTTGAAATCTGGCACATTAACAGAATTTTCCCCTGCAAATCTATTACATTTTTATACTATATCCCTTACAAATCTATTTCATTCTATACTAAAAGTTGGACTAGTTAAGTTTCATGAGGATAATCAGGTTAGGGAAGGTTAAGTTAGGTTGAGGATAGGCTAGTACAGGTAAATTAGGTTAGGTTAGGTAGGGTTTTGAAATGTTGTTCAGAGAATAGTTTAAAGATAAAGTGGATGAGAGAAAATATTTTAACAGAATAGTAAATAACAAATGAAAGTTTGATATGAAAAGTTGAAGTAGTTACTTAAGGAATCGTGTTTTTGTGACATTAAATGTTATTAACGACTTTTGCCTGTAAATGTCTTAGTGAAAGCTGTTACAAAATAAAAGTCAGTTATTTTGTTCACTTTTACTTGGAGTGCAAGTTTATTAGTATAAGGTTGCACATGATTAGTTTGATATATTACATAAAGTTGTTTGCGACTACATAATGACATGTCTTACATTATGTCTTGAAGCCGGTCGAGGGAGCCGGTCGGCCGAGCGGACAGCACGCGGAACTTGTGATCCTGTGGTCCTGGGTTCGATCCCAGGCGCCGGCGAGAAACAATGGGCAGAGTTTCTTTCACCCAATGCCCCTGTTACCTAGCAGTAAAATAGGTACCTGGGTGTTAGTCAGCTGTCACGGGCTGCTTCCTGGGGGTGGAGGCCTGGTCGAGGACCGGGCCGCGGGGACACTAAAAAGCCCCGAAATCATCTCAAGATAACCTCAAGATTGAAACGTTACCACTGACTATTTTCCGATGAGTGAAGAACAATGTTTTATACCGTAAGACTTTATTTAACGTACGAACAAGTTCTATAAAGAAATTCTTTTACATAAAGTCGTGTCAAAGTGTGAAAAGGCAATTAAAATGATCTTGAAACATATTATTGGGATCATGGAGAGATTCTTAAATGAGCGAAGGTGATTTAGAGAATAACTTTGATGCTTGAAGATGCCTTAGACAGTTTCTTTGATGAACGAAGGTGATTTAGAGAATAACTTTGATGCTTGAAGATGCCTTAGACAGTTTCTTTGATGAACGAAGGTGAGTTAGAGAACAATTTTGATGGACGAAGGTGCGTTTGAGAACAACTTGTATGAACGAAGGTGAGTTAGAGAACAATTTTGATGGACGAAGGTGAGTTTGAGAACAACTTGAATGAACGAAGGTGAGTTAGAGAACAATTTTGATGGACGAAGGTGAGTTTGAGAACAACTTGTATGAACGAAGGTGAGTTAGAGAACAATTTTGATGGACGAAGGTGAGTTTGAGAACAACTTGGATGAATGAAGGTGAGTTAGAGAACAACGTTTTATGCACGAAGATGTCTTAGACAGTTTCTTTGATGAACGAAGGTGAAACAACTTTGATGACATGAGTTGTAATTTGATGTCTTTGAGGGTGTCGTTGGTGTCTTTGAGTGTGTTATTGATGTCTTGAGCAGTGTCTTTGACTACTTTTGTTACACAGCGAAGTATACTGCCAGTTACGAAAGTGCTGATGTAACACTGTAAGGTGTTTGGTTTAGTTGTATTTAAAATACATAAGAGATTCAGGAGTCACAGACAAGGATTTGAGAAGGCGCCAGTTTGTCCACCGGAAAGTCACACCTCTAAGCGTTAATGGCCTCAAGTGACCTGAGGTCAGATCATGCGAATTTCACCTTGCTTCTGCTAATCTTATAATTGGAGCCTGGTAGCCTTCAAACATGCCGATGTTTAAGGAGAGGCTTGGTAGAGTGCCTGAGGCTATCTACTTGTGGGCGGAGTTAGTTACTAGGTTCCCCAATATATATACTCGGAGAGCGATCGATTCGAGAGCATTAACGAGGCAGAGAAGAACAGCAGCCAGCAGAGGAGAGAAGACGGCCTAGCAGGGAGGCTGTCGGCCGGCAGGGCGGGACAGTCTCTGTCAACCCCAGTCTCCTCCCCCTCTCAATCCAGCTATAGGCAGACACTTGGTGAGTTGAGCATTAAGGTGACTTGGTCGTGTTTAAATATGTTGTGTGATGATCAGGGGCAGTCAAGTTGTAGGGTTCTCAAATTCTTGGATGATGACTCCTCACTTTGCATATTAAACTGGAACATTTGAATTGCGTAAATTATGATAGTTATCATGTGAAATATAATTGAATTTATTATTTAAATTGCCTTTAACTTCGTCCCCTAGAGTTTTGAGTTGAGGTGAGAAAGCCTATGCAGTTACTGGGTTCATGATATTAATGAGTACATGTTTGGAGTTGATACATGGTAATAACATCTTTTGAGAATATTGTGATACAGACAAGTTCCATTCCTTGTCGTGTATGTAATGATCATGAATGGATGGTGGCAGCATTTCGTCTTCTACTATCTACTCTTCTACTTCTACTATCTACTCTTCTACTTCTACCTATCTACACCTCTCCCTCCACCACTCTCCAAACTCTCACTTTCAACTAATGACCCTCCTCGCTCCTCCCACCTCTCTACCTCTCTCACCCCAAACCCTCACTAATTACTTCACTATTCATTTCTTTCCTTTTCGTTTCTCTTAAACGTTTGTGTCAGTGAAAGGTATTCTAGAGTTCTCTCTAGAGTTTCGGGTAGATGATCAAAGTTACGGCGCCTTGTAGTCTTAGCACCTAGGTAGTCATATATCTAGGTTACAAGGTGTTGAATGAGAGAGGTTGCCGTAGGAACTCTGGGAGTGCTCTAGAATAGTTAGCTAACTGGGGACGGGATAACGGACTAGAGAGAGCTGTTTCCCCCGGCCTCGTTAGTTAACTGGGGGGTGGAATAATGGACAAGATAGAGCTATTTCCCCCACCCCCCGTTACACTGAAAGAAGTTATACTTGACTATTTGCAGTTGATGGAAGTGTTATTTTTGTTAAGAAAGGATGAAAATAGGATGAAAGTGACTATATTCAGTTGATTAACGAATACTTTTAGTTAAGAAATGATGAACGTGACTATTTTCAGTTGATTGGCGAATAATGTTAGTTAAAAACGACAAGAAAATAATGTCTTGCTAAATCTGATATTGTATAAAGTGAAGAACTGTTTAAGAACAATGTTGACAAGAAATAAACCTGGTAAATGAATGAGTAACTTGGTTTAATAAACCTTGGAGTAAAGAATCAGTAACAAGGTGAACGGGGAACATGTATGGGACATGTAAAGCAGTGAGGGATCTTGCAAGAAAGGATCACGACATGAGCGGAGAATATGTGGGGACTTGTGAAGGAAGGAGGAGTTGTGTATTTACATATGATAAGACATCTGATAATAGTTGTTTAAGTCTTATGGAGCATGCAAAGAAACAGAGAACATGTAAGACGAATGGGAAGAACACAATGAGCATGTGGGGAATATGAATTGATAGTGAAGAGAACAAGGAAACATGAAAGAGTTCATAAGAACATAAAAACATAAAAATAAAGGAAACTATTGGCCAATACAAGGCAGAAGGCCTATTGGCCAATACAAGGCAGAGGGCCTATTGGCCAATACAAGGCAGCTCCTATTTTTAACCACCCAATCCCACTCATATACATGTCCAACCCGCGCTTGAAACAATCGAGGGACCCCTCCTTCACCACGTTATGTGGTAATTGGTTTCACAATTGTATAGAGTATACAAAGAATGAATAATGGACTTGTGAAGAATAAGCATAGAACATGAAAAAGAACACAGAAAATATGAGGGGAATTTGTAGGGAACAAGAGAGATATAGTTTGAAGAGAGAGTTTGAAATATAGCAGGTTTATATTTCAGGAAAATTGATCCTGTATTAACGAAGTTGTAAAAGTAAACTAAGTTAGTGGACGAGAGCTGGAGCTCGGTAATCCTGTTTTCTTTTATTATAACGCATGAGATAACTATGTTATAAATGTCAGTGAAAATGATTGTTAATAGTGAAACTAGACTTATACAAGTATAAAACTGGCAGAGATGAGTTCAAGAGCTAATATCTGATGAACTTCTAAAAATATCTGCTCAAGTCTGTAGAGTTTAATCTTAAAAATAAAAATTATTTTTATAACGCATATGTAAATATAACTCTGAAATAATTAGGTCTTACATTTTTCTCTGTCACATTTTGGGCTTAAAATAGTCTATATCAAATTTCGGTCTTCAACTAGACTCTGAAGAAATTAGGTCTTAAATTGATCACTGAAAATATTTCGGTCTTAAACTGGTCTCTGTCAAATTTCGGTCTTAAACTGGTCTCTCAAATTTCGGTCTTAAACGGGTATGACAGCAGTAAATGGATATAAAATTAAAGTTACTGCTAAGAGGTCAATTTTCCTTTACAAATCTTCTATGAACATATTCTCCAAAAATGGTCTCTGACTAATTTTGGTCATAAACTAAACTCTGAAGAAATTTCGGTCTTAAACGGATCTCTGAAAAGTTACTGCTAATATGTCTATTTTCATTAACAAAACTTCTATGAACACATTCTCCAAAAATGGTCTCTGAAATATTTCGGTTTTAAACTGGTCTTTGAAAAAAATTTAATTTCTCCCATAAAAATCCTTCAAGAACACAGCGGAGACTTTAGCCTCTAATTTCTCCCATAAGAATCCTTTAACTCCACAACTGTGACGTGTGCCACCCCACAAGAATCTTTTATGACCACACTGGTAATTTTCTAAAAACGAAAAATCACTACTAAGATGTCTATTTTCCGGGAACCAAAATTCGGATAGTAATCTTGGGTAAATGGTATAGCTACACACAAAGTATGTTAAAACATGTAAGGAACACAATAAACAGGGACATTAAGAAAACTAAAAATAACACCGGCCTGAAGGGCGCACAAGAAATAAAACGCATAGCAGAACATACCACAGGTCCCATGCATACACTAGACACACAGCAATCACACAAACTACTCAGATTGCTCATACTTTTCCGGCCACTCCACCGCCGGGAAACGAATACAATACGCCTCCCAAAGCAACATGATGTTGTCCGGAACAGAGTGAGCATGGGCCGTACGAAGATCAGGCATCAAGTCCGGCACACCCACAACAAAACACCGAGCCTGTGGAACCCAGACGGTCGAGGGGCACCACGGAACAGGCTGCACGCGGTCAACAAAGTAAAACGACAAAGGGTTATTCTTCCTATCATACGCTATGCCGGAGGCCAAGACGATTGGTAGGGGCTTTCTCCCACGGGGCCGGGCAACGGGCAGCGCACTCACAGCCTCCTTGGCAGTTCCACAGGGCTCTGCGGCAACCACTGGACGTGTCACCTGCAGGGTCCTCCCACGCCGAACATCATCCTTCAGCAACAACACAAGGTCGCGGCCCGCACCAGCACCCTCACCACCAACGTCCGTAGGAGCGACCACCCCCCACTGCGGAGAACCTTCTGCAGAAGAAAGAACATAAGGTGAATCATATGCACAATCGTCGTCATCAGCAGGCACATTGACGTCAGCAACCACCATCGACATAGATCGCGAAGCACCCGGATCCACCACATCATTGCCTGAAGACCCACTGGCATCGAAATCCCCCACATCAGCCCAAGCAGTAGAAGATCGCCGGGGCCGTTTGGGCTCCGGCCGCACATCCTCAGAGCCAGAGGTCGACCCAGAACCACGGGCTTCACAAGCCGTGCGAACCGATGCCCGTCGCATGACGGCAGCAGCCTCAACCGAAGGTGGAACTGGGCCGCAACAACAACAGGACGCTCCGCAGCCCCCCCCAGCACCCAGCTCAGCTGAAACACCCGGCGAAGGCGCAGAGCCAGATGCAACAGCAGGAGACGAGGAAGACGAAGACGTCGACGACACGCAGAGACCATCTGGAAGACCCCCGGGAGCAGCTGTGACAGCGACAGGGGCAGGAAGATCAGCCGACGACACTGGAACACACGGAGGAGCCGCCGCACCATCAGGAGGACTGCTGGGCGACGCAGGGGGAGCCGCAGCAGCCAACGGGACGTCAACATCCTCGCTCACGGAATCTACCCAAACAGGGAGCTGCGGGAAATCATCCTCCTGGAACAGGTTCACAGGAGCGACAGCAGCCTCCGAGCACCCGGCAGCCTGATGCCCCAACAGGCTACACCGAAAGCAGGTACGGGGTTGCCGGGTATAGTAAACCTGGACGTAGTACCCCAGAAGCCGGACCGAAGAAGGGATGTCAGACCTCAGGCGCATCCCAAGGGTATGAATGTTCGTCCGCATACCCTTGTACCTCCCTGAGGACAGCGTGTGCACCCGCACACTGACGACCGCGCCAAACTGCTGGAAGTAACGCCGGAGTAGAACTTCGGGAAACTCCAAGGGCGCCCCATGCACACTCACGTAGGTCACGGCACCACTACGATCTGTAATGGTCACAGAGCCGGCACCATCCGGCAGCGACAGGGAACGCCCCTCGTAACGGCGGAGGAAAGCACGATACACCTCCTCCCCTGCCAACTTGATAACCCAGTGAGCAGTTACCAGCTCAATTCCGTAGACGTCGTCGACCGGGACATGGAGCATGTCACACATGACAAGCTCAACTAAAGGATAGCCAACACGGCCTGTAAACTCCAGTCCCACGGAGTTTACTCTCAACACAGGAGGGAGAGGGACCCCCATCGCAAGCGCGCGACATCACCACTAGCCAAGCAGCAACTGCAGGGAGGGTGGGGACACCCACACCCCTGGCGACGAAAAACGGCAAACACCCCAAACTACCAGAGGCCGGACGACACGTCTGTACCTCACGGCAGCTCCAGGTGCACTCTGCTGGCTTGAAGTGGTAGTTTGGTGATCGACGAGGGTGGTGTGGCAACAGCGAGGAGGGGGGGTTGGAGAGCGAGTGTAGGGTACGTATTACCCCCTGTAGAAACGTATTCTACTAAATATATACTACTTTTGATTGTAGTATCTAGATGTTGTAGATGTACTGAAGTAACATGATGTAGGAGAGAGCAGGCTAAATCTCTCTTCAAAGAGATTATCGTCACAATATATATATATATATATATATATATATGCGAACAAGCCTGAATGGTCCCCAGGACAATATGCAACTGAAAACTCACACCCCAGAAGTGACTCGAACCCATACTCCCAGGAGCAACGCAACTGGTATGTACAAGACGCCTTAATCCACTTGACCATCACGACCGGACATAATGAGGTGATAGCCGAGGCTATTTGAACCACCCCACCGCCGGCACTCGGATAGTAATCTTGGGCATAGCATTTTACCAAATCACCTCATTCTTTGGGGCACACGTGAGGAACACAAATGCGAACAAGCCTGAATGGTCCCCAGGACAATATGCAACTGAAAACTCACACCCCAGAAGTGACTCGAACCCATACTCCCAGGAGCAACGCAACTGGTATGTACAAGACGCCTTAATCCACTTGACCATCACGACCGGACATAATGAGGTGATAGCCGAGGCTATTTGAACCACCCCACCGCCGGCACTCGGATAGTAATCTTGGGCATAGCATTTTACCAAATCACCTCATTCTTTGGGGCACACGTGAGGAACACAAATGCGAACAAGCCTGAATGGTCCCCAGGACAATATGCAACTGAAAACTCACACCCCAGAAGTGACTCGAACCCATACTCCCAGGAGCAACGCAACTGGTATGTACAAGACGCCTTAATCCACTTGACCATCACGACCGGACATAATGAGGTGATAGCCGAGGCTATTTAAACCACCCCACCGCCGGCACTCGGATAGTAATCTTGGGCATAGCATTTTACCAAATCACCTCATTCTTTGGGGCACACGTGAGGAACACAAATGCGAACAAGCCTGAATGGTCCCCAGGACAATATGCAACTGAAAACTCACACCCCAGAAGTGACTCGAACCCATACTCCCAGGAGCAACGCAACTGGTATGTACAAGACGCCTTAATCCACTTGACCATCACGACCGGACATAATGAGGTGATAGCCGAGGCTATTTGAACCACCCCACCGCCGGCACTCGGATAGTAATCTTGGGCATAGCATTTTACCAAATCACCTCATTCTTTGGGGCACACGTGAGGAACACAAATGCGAACAAGCCTGAATGGTCCCCAGGACAATATGCAACTGAAAACTCAGATTACTATCCGAGTGCCGGCGGTGGGGTGGTTCAAATAGCCTCGGCTATCACCTCATTATGTCCGGTCGTGATGGTCAAGTGGATTAAGGCGTCTTGTACATACCAGTTGCGTTGCTCCTGGGAGTATGGGTTCGAGTCACTTCTGGGGTGTGAGTTTTCAGTTGCATATTGTCCTGGGGACCATTCAGGCTTGTTCGCATTTGTGTTCCTCACGTGTGCCCCAAAGAATGAGGTGATTTGGTAAAATGCTATGCCCAAGATTACTATCCGAGTGCCGGCGGTGGGGTGGTTCAAATAGCCTCGGCTATCACCTCATTATGTCCGGTCGTGATGGTCAAGTGGATTAAGGCGTCTTGTACATACCAGTTGCGTTGCTCCTGGGAGTATGGGTTCGAGTCACTTCTGGGGTGTGAGTTTTCAGTTGCATATTGTCCTGGGGACCATTCAGGCCCCAAAGAATTTTTCTGCATTTTGTTTGATTTACCGCATCACTAGCAGCCTGATGTTGGCCAGTATGTTTACTGACCAGCAGCCTGATGCTGGCCAGCATGTTGACTGACCAGCAGCTTGATGTTGGCCAGCATGTTTACTGACCAGCAGCCTGATGTTGGCCAGTATGTTTACTGACCAGCAGCCTGATGTTGGCCAGCATGTTTACTGACCAGCAGCCCTATGTTGGCCAGCATGTTTACTGACCAGCAGCCTGATCCTGGCCAGCATGTTTACAGACCAGCAGCCTGATATTGGCCAGCATGTTTACAGACCAGCACCCTGATGTTGGCCAGCATGTTTACAGACCAGCAGCCTGATCCTGGCCAGCATGTTTACAGACCAGCAGCCTGATGCTGGTCAGCAAGTTTAATGGTAACTCGATGTTTTGTCAATTGACAGTCAGCTACCGCTAGTTATTTGCATATTGAACGACAGCCCAATTTCTGGATCAATCACCGGCCGGTTACATTAAAAGAATGCACCAAACGTATTTACTTAATTACAAATACAAAAAGTCGAATGTTTTATATCGACCGACTACAGGATATGTTGCAATTAATTTTTTTAAATAATAAGTCAATTTTTTGGCTTATTGTTTCAACAACAACAATGTTTCAGACAATGTTACATGAATTGCTGCAATTCCTGCAACACAAGCGGCCTCTGCCGGATGCGGAATTGCTATCCATATATTATTGCATCTGAGGCTGATTTGTTGTATAAACTATGATGATAATCAACGGAGCATCTAAGGACACATGGAATTGCGGCTTCATTTTTTCTGAGATAACAAGTCCGTCTCTTGCTTGAGAGAGAGTGAAGACACAGCCACACTGAGAGGCAGCTTACACTGTTATGTGTGAGGAAGCTTCTCCTGCTGGCACACACCGCAGATGTTGCTGGGGTGTTGTTGAACTCCAGCAGACACTCACAGACAGTCTGTGGAGTTTGTGAACATTGTTGTATTCGTGAACACCAGCAGACACAGGCATACACCAGGAGAGTTACTCTTTGTTAACACCAGCAGACACAGACATACACCAGGGGCGTTACTGTGTTAACACCAGCAGACACAGACATACACCAGGGGAGTTACTGTGTTAACACCAGCAGACACAGACATACACCAGGGGAGTTACTGTGTTAACACCAGCAGACACAGACATACACCAGGGGCGTTACTGTGTTAACACCAGCAGACACAGACATACACCAGGGGAGGTACTGTGTTAACACCAGCAGACACAGACATACACCAGGGGCGTTACTGTGTTAACACCAGCAGACACAGACATACACCAGGGGAGTTACTGTGTTAACACCAGCAGACATAGACATACACCAGGGGAGTTACTGTGTTAACACCAGCAGACACAGACATACACCAGGAGAGTTACTGTGTTAACACCAGCAGACACAGGCATACACCAGGAGAGTTACTCTTTGTTAACACCAGCAGACACAGACATACATCAGGAGAGTTACTGTGTTAACACCAGCAGACACAGGCATACACCAGGAGAGTTACTCTTTGTTAACACCAGCAGACACAGACATACATCAGGAGAGTTACTTTGTGTTAACACCAGCAGACACAGACATACACCAGGAGAGTTACTGTGTTAACACCAGCAGACACAGACACACACCAGGAGAGTTACTGCGTTAACACCAGCAGACACAGACATACACCAGGAGAGTTACTGTGTTAACACCAGCAGACACAGGCATACACCAGGGGCGTTACTGTGTTAACACCAGCAGACACAGACATATACCAGGAGTGTTACTGTGTTATCACCAGCAGACACAGACATACACCAGGGGAGTTACTGTGTTAACACCAGCAGACACAGACATACACCAGGGGCGTTTCTGTGTTAACACCAGCAGACACAGACATACACCAGGGGAGTTACTGTGTTAACACCAGCAGACACAGACATACACCAGGGGCGTTACTGTGTTAACACCAGCAGACACAGACATACACCAGGGGAGTTACTGTGTTAACACCAGCAGACACAGACATACACAAGGGGAGTTACTGTGTTAACACCAGCAGACACAGACATACACCAGGGGAGTTACTGTGTTAACACCAGCAGACACAGGCATACACCAGGGGAGTTACTGTGTTAACACCAGCAGACACAGACATACACCAGGGGAGTTACTGTGTTAACACCAGCAGACACAGACATACACCAGGAGAGTTAGTCTGTGTTAACACCAGCAGACACAGACATACACCAGGAGAGTTACTCTGTGTTAACACCAGCAGACGCAGGCATACACCAGGGGCGTTACTGTGTTAACACCAGCAGACACAGGCATACACCAGGGGCGTTACTGTGTTAACACCAGCAGACACAGACATACACCAGGAGAGTTACTCTGTGTTAACACCAGCAGACACAGACATACACCAGGAGAGTTACTGTGTTAACACCAGCAGACACAGACATACACCAGGGGCGTTACTGTGTTAACACCAGCAGACACAGACATACACCAGGAGAGTTACTGTGTTAACACCAGCAGACACAGGCATACACCAGGGGCGTTACTGTGTTAACACCAGCAGACGCAGGCATACACCAGGGGCGTTACTGTGTTAACACCAGCAGACACAGGCATACACCAGGGGCGTTACTGTGTTAACACCAGCAGACACAGACAATCACCAGGAGAGTTACTCTGTGTTAACACCAGCAGACACAGACATACACCAGGAGAGTTACTCTGTGTTAACACCAGCAGACACAGATATACACCAGGAGAGTTACTGTGTTAACACCAGCAGACACAGATATACACCAGGAGAGTTACTGTGTTAACACCAGCAGACACAGATATACACCAGGAGAGTTACTCTGTGTTAACACCAGCAGACACAGACATACACCAGGAGAGTTACTGTGTTAACACCAGCAGACACAGACATACACCAGGAGAGTTACTGTGTTATCACCAGCAGACACAGACATACACCAGGAGAGTTACTGTGTTAACACCAGCAGACACAGACATGCACCAGGAGAGTTACTGTGTTAACACCAGCAGACACAGACATACACCAGGGGAGTTACTGTGTTAACACCAGCAGACACAGACATGCACCAGGAGAGTTACTGTGTTAACACCAGCAGACACAGACATGCACCAGGAGAGTTACTGTGTTAACACCAGCAGACACAGACATACACCAGGAGAGTTACTGTGTTAACACCAGCAGACACAGGCATACACCAGGAGAGTTACTCTGTGTTAACACCAGCAGACACAGATATACACCAGGAGAGTTACTGTGTTAACACCAGCAGACACAGATATACACCAGGAGAGTTACTGTGTTAACACCAGCAGACACAGATATACACCAGGAGAGTTACTCTGTGTTAACACCAGCAGACACAGACATACACCAGGAGAGTTACTGTGTTAACACCAGCAGACACAGACATACACCAGGAGAGTTACTGTGTTATCACCAGCAGACACAGACATACACCAGGAGAGTTACTGTGTTAACACCAGCAGACACAGACATGCACCAGGAGAGTTACTGTGTTAACACCAGCAGACACAGACATACACCAGGGGAGTTACTGTGTTAACACCAGCAGACACAGACATACACCAGGGGAGTTACTGTTTTAACACCAGCAGACACAGACATACACCAGGGGAGTTACTGTGTTAACACCAGCAGACACAGGCATACACCAGGAGAGTTAGTCTGTGTTAACACCAGCAGACACAGACATACACCAGGGGAGTTACTGTGTTAACACCAGCAGACACAGGCATACACCAGGGGCGTTACTGTGTTAACACCAGCAGACACAGACATATACCAGGAGTGTTACTGTGTTATCACCAGCAGACACAGACATACACCAGGAGAGTTACTGTGTTAACACCAGCAGACACAGACATACACCAGGGGAGTTACTGTGTTAACACCAGCAGACACAGACATACACCAGGAGAGTTAGTCTGTGTTAACACCAGCAGACACAGACATACACCAGGGGCGTTACTGTGTTAACACCAGCAGACACAGACATACACCAGGGGAGTTACTGTGTTAACACCAGCAGACACAGACATACACCAGGGGAGTTACTGTGTTAACACCAGCAGACACAGACATACACCAGGGGCGTTTCTGTGTTAACACCAGCAGACACAGACATACACCAGGGGAGTTACTGTGTTAACACCAGCAGACACAGACATACACCAGGGGCGTTACTGTGTTAACACCAGCAGACACAGACATACACCAGGGGAGTTACTGTGTTAACACCAGCAGACACAGACATACACAAGGGGAGTTACTGTGTTAACACCAGCAGACACAGACATACACCAGGGGAGTTACTGTGTTAACACCAGCAGACACAGGCATACACCAGGGGAGTTACTGTGTTAACACCAGCAGACACAGACATACACCAGGGGAGTTACTGTGTTAACACCAGCAGACACAGACATACACCAGGAGAGTTAGTCTGTGTTAACACCAGCAGACACAGACATACACCAGGAGAGTTACTCTGTGTTAACACCAGCAGACGCAGGCATACACCAGGGGCGTTACTGTGTTAACACCAGCAGACACAGGCATACACCAGGGGCGTTACTGTGTTAACACCAGCAGACACAGACATACACCAGGAGAGTTACTCTGTGTTAACACCAGCAGACACAGACATACACTAGGAGAGTTACTGTGTTAACACCAGCAGACACAGACATACACCAGGGGCGTTACTGTGTTAACACCAGCAGACACAGACATACACCAGGAGAGTTACTGTGTTAACACCAGCAGACACAGGCATACACCAGGGGCGTTACTGTGTTAACACCAGCAGACGCAGGCATACACCAGGGGCGTTACTGTGTTAACACCAGCAGACACAGACAATCACCAGGAGAGTTACTCTGTGTTAACACCAGCAGACACAGACATACACCAGGAGAGTTACTCTGTGTTAACACCAGCAGACACAGACATACACCAGGAGAGTTACTGTGTTAACACCAGCAGACACAGGCATACACCAGGAGAGTTACTCTGTGTTAACACCAGCAGACACAGATATACACCAGGAGAGTTACTGTGTTAACACCAGCAGACACAGATATACACCAGGAGAGTTACTGTGTTAACACCAGCAGACACAGATATACACCAGGAGAGTTACTCTGTGTTAACACCAGCAGACACAGACATACACCAGGAGAGTTACTGTGTTAACACCAGCAGACACAGACATACACCAGGAGAGTTACTGTGTTATCACCAGCAGACACAGACATACACCAGGAGAGTTACTGTGTTAACACCAGCAGACACAGACATGCACCAGGAGAGTTACTGTGTTAACACCAGCAGACACAGACATACACCAGGGGAGTTACTGTGTTAACACCAGCAGACACAGACATACACCAGGGGAGTTACTGTTTTAACACCAGCAGACACAGACATACACCAGGGGAGTTACTGTGTTAACACCAGCAGACACAGGCATACACCAGGAGAGTTAGTCTGTGTTAACACCAGCAGACACAGACATACACCAGGAGAGTTACTGTGTTAACACCAGCAGACACAGACATACACCAGGGGAGTTACTGTGTTAACACCAGCAGACGCAGGCATACACCTGGAGAGTTACTGCGTTAACACCAGCAGACACAGACATACACCAGGAGAGTTACAGTGTTAACACCAGCAGACACAGACACAGACATACACCAGGGGCGTTACTCTGTGTTAACACCAGCAGACACAGGCATACACCAGTAGAGTTAGTCTGTGTTAACACCAGCAGACACAGACATACACCAGGAGAGTTACTGTGTTAACACCAGCAGACACAGACATACACCAGGAGAGTTACTGTGTTAACACCAGCAGACACAGACATACACCAGGAGAGTTACTGTGTTATCACCAAGAGACACAGACATACACCAGGAGAGTTACTGTGTTATCACCAGCAGACACAGACATACACCAGGAGAGTTACTGTGTTATCACCAGCAGACACAGACATACACCAGGAGAGTTACTGTGTTATCACCAGCAGACACAGACATACACCAGGGGCGTTACCGGGTGTCCGAGGACACATACTCAGGACACTCCCACTGTGTACTCTCCCAAATGATCACAAAAGTGACTCGTGACGTTGTGAAGAAGAACAATTACAACAGAGGCAACATGTGGCATTTCTCTTGCACATTTCAACAATATCTCAGACCGGAAGTTGCAAGGAATAGTAAGAGAAGTGTGCAAATCTTCGCGTGGACTGAGGATGTTATCACACACAGAGATCACACTAACATGATGCATCAAATGAACAAATCCACAAGGGCCGTGACGAGGATTCGAACCTGCGTCCTATTGACATAGCTCGGGTGCAGGGGAAGGGGGGGTTGTGTAAAAGCCTGGTTTGTGCCTCGAAGAGGCTACGGGATCCAGTAAGTTCAGTACAACTTCGGTTTCAACCCTTTTAACCCTGTCGTAGCTCAGTCGATTGCTGTTTTTCGGGCGTCATCGCAAACAGCAATCATCGATAGGGAGCTGAGCAAGCTGCAGATGGATATTGTTGCTCTCCAAGAGACCAGGCTCCCGGGATCAGGATCTGTGAGAGAGAGGACCTTCTCTTTCTTCTGGCAAGGAAAACCTCCAGATGAGACCAGAGAACATGGTGTGGGATTTGCCGTCAGGAATGCACTGTTGGGACATATTATGCCACCGATGGGGGAAACCGAACGAATTCTGTCTCTGCAACTGTACTCCCAAACAGGACCAGTCAATGTAATTAGTGCATATGCACCAACCCTGACTTCTCCAGCAGAGGCAAAGGAAAAATTCTACGATGACCTCAACAGAGTCATAGCGAGAATCCCTGTAAAGGAGCCACTGTTCATCCTCGGCGACTTCAACGCCAGAGTGGGTGCCGAGCACAACATTTGGCCCACTTGCCTGGGTCAATTCGGCATAGGAAGGATGAATGAGAACGGGCAACGTCTGCTAGAACTCTGCTGCCTTCATGGTCTTTGTGTCACCAACACGTTCTTCAGCACAAAGCCTCAACACCGAGTATCTTGGAGACACCCCAGATCCAAGCACTGGCACCAGCTTGACCTGATTCTTACCAGGCGTGCAAGTCTACCCAGCGTCAAGATTACGCGTAGCTACCAGAGTGCTGTCTGTGACACCGACCACTCCCTGGTATGTAACAGGGTCAAGATGCAACCAAAGAAGATTCATCACTCGAAAAAGGCGGGCAGACCTCGCATCGACACCACCAAGACCCGCAACCAGGACAAGGTGGAAGATTTTGCACATGTGCTCGAGGAAGCTCTCCCTGGCCCAGCTGGGGTCACTGCCTGTAAAAGATGGCAGCACTTCAGAGACGCTGTGTTCAACGCTGCCATTTCCACCTTTGGCAAGAAGACCAGCAGGTCGGCAGACTGGTTCGAGGCTCACTCGGAAGAGATGACACCTGTAATCGAAGAGAAGAGAAACGCCTTGGCAGCCTACAAAGCCTGCCCAAGTCAGCGCAACTTACAGATCCTTCGGGCCGTCCGCTGCAAAGTGCAGCAGAGCGCCAGGCGATGTGCCAACAACTATTGGCTCCAGCTCTGCTCCCAGATACAGACTGCAGCGGATACAGGCAATGTAAGGGGAATGTATGACGGCATCAAGCAGGCCCTCGGCCCAATCCAGAGGAAGACCGCTCCTCTGAAATCTGCCACTGGCGAGGTGATTCAGGACCAGACACTGCAGCTGAAGCGCTGGGTCGAGCACTACTCTGAGCTATACGCCAGGGACAATGTGGTCACCGAAGATGCCCTGAGCGCCATTGAGTGTCTGCCTGTGTTAATGGAGCTCGACAGTGAACCGACCCTGGAAGAACTCAGCGATGCCCTGGACTCCCTTGCTTCTGGTAAAGCTCCTGGCAAAGATGGCATTCCTGCTGAGACCTTGAAGTGCTGCAGAGATAGCCTGCTCATGGAGCTGCAGGAAATTCTCTGCCTCTGCTGGGAAGAAGGAGAGGTGCCACAGGACATGAGGGATGCCAACATCGTCACACTGTATAAGAATAAAGGTGACAGGGGCGACTGCAACAACTACCGTGGAATCTCCCTCCTCAGTATTGTCGGAAAGCTGTTTACTCGAGTCGCATTGAAGAGGCTCCAAGTACTTGCAGAGAGAGTTTATCCAGAATCACAATGTGGATTCAGAGCTGGCAGGTCCACCATCGACAAGGTTTTTTCCCTCAGACAACTGCAGGAGAAATGCAGGGAACAGAAGCAGCCACTCTTTGTAGCCTTCATAGATCTGACGAAGGCCTTCGACCTCGTCAGCAGGGATGGCCTGTTCAAGATCCTCCCCAAGATCGGATGCCCACCCAGGCTCCTCAGCATCATCAGATCTTTCCATGAGAACATGAGGGGCACCGTGGTCTTTGATGGCCTAACATCAGACGCCTTTGACATCCGAAGTGGAGTAAAGCAGGGCTGCGTACTGGCTCCAACCCTATTCAGGATTTTCTTCGCAGTTATGCTGCGGCACGCCTTCGGATCTGTCACGGAAGGCATTTACCTCCGGACCAGGTCGGATGGAAGGCTCTTTAACCTCGCCAGGCTGAGAGCCAAGACAAAGGTTCGGCTGAGGTGTCTGCGCGACTTCCTCTTTGCCGACGACGCAGCAGTCACTGCCCACTCAGCTGAAGACCTCCAACGGCTCATAACCCGCTTCAGCGAGGCCTCTCAGTCTTTCGGACTCACCATCAGTCTGAAGAAAACACAAGTCATGGGACAAGGAGTGGACTCCCCACCTGACATCGGCATCTCTGATTCCAAACTGGAAGTTGTTCACGACTTCGTGTACCTGGGCTCCACAATCTCTGACTCCCTCTCTCTTGATACGGAGCTAAACAAACGCATCGGTAAGGCATCTACTACCATGTCCAAACTGACAAAGAGAGTGTGGGCCAACAATAGGCTAACTGAGTATACTAAGATTCAGGTTTACAGATCCTGTGTCCTGAGCACTCTCCTTTATGGCAGTGAGTCTTGGACACTCCGCGCCCGTCAGGAAAGACGGCTGAATGCCTACCACATGCGCTGCCTTAGACACATCTTGGACATCACCTGGCAGGACAAGGTGACAAACAACAACGTTTTGGGGAGAGCAAGAATCACCAGCATGTACACAATGCTGAAACAGAGACGAATGCGCTGGCTCAGGCACGTTGTGCGAATGGGCGACGGCAGGATCCCCAAGGATCTCCTGTATGGAGAGCTGAGGCAGGGAAAGCGTCCAGTAGGCAAGCCCCAGCTACGGTACAAAGACGTATGCAAAAGGGACCTGAAAGCCATGGACGTCGATCTTGCTATATGGGAGACACTGGCTACAGACCGTTCAGCCTGGAGGCAGTCTGTTCAACGAGGTCTCTCCAAGTTCGAGGAGTCACTTGCCAAGGAATCGGAGGCAAAGAGACAGAGAAGGAAAGCCGGTAACCAGGAAGACAGACCAGAATCGGACTTCGTTTGTGCTCGGTGTGGGATGGACTGCCACTCTGGGATTGGCCTCATCAGTCACACCAGACGCTGCACCAGGATTGACAACTAGGGCGCAACTCCATAATCTCCCGAGACTGAAGGATGCCTACTAGCTCAGTCGATTAAGGCAGTGTGTGGGATGCTCCCGGACGCAGGTTCGAATCCTCGTCACGGCCCTTGTGGATTTGTTCCTGAAGATTTTAATTGCTCTCAAAGTATGTCCAGCGTATTATATATGTGTTTGATAATAGTGAAATATTTTAGTTTTATATATTTAATATGCTCGCTACTCTACAACGAAACGTATTCAATCAGAAATATACTTTTTTGGTAAAGAAAGGTATATTCATTTTTGTTCTAAATAATTTAAATACATTATTGTGAGCTGTAAAGATAAAAAAAATTGTGTCAGGGAAAGAGTCAAGATAACTGAAGCATTAAACTTTAACTGGACAAACTGTGTTTCCTTTTTGATCTTCCTGCAGTATCATGACTTTAAAAGAAGCAAACAATAAATTTATTCCCATTTTGTCAAAAATTGGAACATGGAATATAGAAGGCAACACAAAACTCAGGTTCTGTTGTGGAGCGTCAGAATAGCGTCCGAAATGTTGACAGGATATACTCAGTGTAAGCAGCCCGTCCGCCTAAGGTCTCTCAACGTATAGAAAACGGCCAAATTAAAGTGTCCTCTCTTAACCTACCAGAAGACCCAAAACAGAAAACGGGACAGTAGGTCATTTTATGTAGCGCATACGAGCGAAAAGCGACGTTCTTGGTAGGAGGACAGGTTGACTAGCCACTTCTCTTAACCACCTCACGTGTACAGTAGGATATACACTCTTACAAGAGTATATCTTGCTGTAAATGACAGGAGGATAAGAGAGGTGTCTAGTTAATAACAGTGTTGTGGTTCTTCTCTAAAGTGGACGGTGTTGATCAGGTACGGTAGGCCGCCTCAGATACTTAGTCGTCAATATACCATAGAGACAACAGCAGTGAGTGACGTAACGTCAATATACCACACAGACAACAGAAGTACACACCTAGTTGTGCTTGTGAGGATTGAGCTTTGATTCTTTGGTCCATCTTACATCTCAACTGGTGTACAATTGCATCATCAACACATCATCATCATCCGCATCATCAACTGGTGTACAGATTCCAGAGCTTACTGGGCTCTATCATATCTACGTTTGAAACTGTATGGAGTCAGCCTCCACCACATCACTGCCTAATGCATTCCACCTGTTAACTACTCTAACACTGAAAAAGTTGTTTCTAACGTCCTGTTGGCTCATTTGGGTACTCAGCTTCCACCCGTGTCCCCTTGTACGTGTTGCGTCTGTGCTAAAGAGTTTGTCTTTGTCCACCCTATCAATTCTCCAGAGAATTTTGTAGGTGGTTATCATGTCTCCCCTTACTCTCCTGTCTTCCAGGGACGTGAGTTTTATCTCCTTTAGGTTTTCCTCGTAACTCATACCTCTTAGTTCCGGGACGAGTCACGTGGTATACCGCTGAATCTTCTCTAACTTTGTCTTGTGTTTAACTACGTATGGACTCCAAGATGGAGCTGCATATTCCATAATTGGTCTGACATAAGTGGTATACAGGGTCCTGAACGATTCCTTACATAAGTTTCTAGAGGCAGTTCTTACGTTGGCCAGTCTAACATATGCCGCTGTGGATATCCTTTTGATGTGGACCTCTGGGGACAGGTTCGGTGTGATATCAACCCCCAGATCCTTCTCTCTATTTGACTCTTGTAGGATTTCAACTCCCAGATGGTACATTGTGTTCAGCCTTCTGCTCCCTTCGCCTAATGTCATTATTTTGCACTTTCCTGAGTTGCGCTTTAGTAGCCATTTTCTAGACCACTCCTCCAGGCTGTCCAGGTCGTTCTGTAGTCTCTGTCTATCATCGTCGGTCTTGATTCTTCTCATAATTTTTGCATCACCAGCAAACATTAAGAGGAATGAGTCTATACCCTCTGGAAGATCGTTTACATATATAAGAAACAGGATGGGTCCAAGTACAGAGCCCTGTACTCACCTAGTTGTACTCACCTAGTTGTGTTTGCGGGGGTTGAGCTCTGGCTCTTTGGTCCCGCCTCTCAACCGTCAATCAACAGGTGTACAGATTCATGAGCCTATCGGGCTCTGTCATATCTACACTTGAAACTGTGTATGGAGTCAGCCTCCACCACATCACTTCCTAATGCATTCCATTTGTCAACCACTCTGACACTAAAAAAGTTCTTTCTAATATCTCTGTGGCTCATTTGGGCACTCAGTTTCCACCTGTGTCCCCTTGTGCGTGTTCCCCTTGTGTTAAATAGACTGTCTTTATCTACCCTATCAATCCCCTTCAGAATCTTGAATGTGGTGATCATGTCCCCCCTAACTCTTCTGTCTTCCAGCGAAGTGAGGTTTAATTCCCGTAGTCTCTCCTCGTAGCTCATACCTCTCAGCTCGGGTACTAGTCTGGTGGCAAACCTTTGAACCTTTTCCAGTTTAGTCTTATCCTTGACTAGATATGGACTCCATGCTGGGGCTGCGTACTCCAGGATTGGCCTGACATATGTGGTATACAAAGTTCTGAATGATTCTTTACAGAAGTTTCTGAATGCCGTTCGTATGTTGGCCAGCCTGGCATATGCCGCTGATGTTATCCGCTTGATATGTGCTGCAGGAGACAGGTCTGGCGTGATATCAACCCCCAAGTCTTTTTCCTTCTCTGACTCCTGAAGAATTTCCTCTCCCAGATGATACCTTGTATCTGGCCTCCTGCTCCCTACACCTATCTTCATTACATTACATTTGGTTGGGTTCAACTCTAACAACCATTTGTTCGACCATTCCTTCAGCATTCCTGTGAGACTCCGCTGGTGACATCTCGCCACTCTGATGTCTTCCCCGTCTCAGTTACTCACTGTTTCCTGTTGCTTAGTTCCCTTTTCCACTGGAGCAGGTTATCTTTTACTCCTGCCTGTTGCTCCAACTTTCGTAACAGCCTTTTATGGGGTATTGTGTCAAAAGCTTTCTGACAGTCCAAGAAAATGCAGTCTGCCCACCCTTTTCTTTCTTGCCTAATTTTTGTTGTTTGGTCATAGAATTCTTCTAACCCTGTGAGGCATGATTTACTATCTCTGAACCCATGCTGTTTGTGTGTTACAAAGCTATTTCCCTCCAGATGCTCTACGAGCCTTTTCCTCACGATATTATCCATCACCTTGCATGGTATACAAGTTTGGGAAACTGGCCTGTAGTTTAGTGCCTCTTTCCTGTCAATCTTTTTGTATATTGGAATAACATTAGCTGTCTTCCAGCTTTCCGGTAGGTCTCCTGTTTCCAATGACCTGTTATACACCATAACGAGTGGCACGCTTAATGCTTCTGCACCTTCTTTTAGTATCCATGGTGAGATTCTGTCAGGCCCAACAGCCTTTGTCACATTCAGCACCAACAGATTCCTTTCGACCTCATCACTCGTGAGGTCAAAATCCTCCAAGGTTGCTTGGTTTGCCTCCTCCTCATTTAGCGCATAATCAAAATATGCACTCGGATAGTAATCTTGGGCATAGCATTTTACATAGGTGTTTTGGGCATAGGTTACATTGGGCATAGGTGTTTTGGTAAAATGCTATGCCCAAGATTACTAACCGAGTGCCGGCGGTGGGGTGGTTCAAATAGCCTCGGCTATCACCTCATTATGTCCGGTCGTGATGGTCAAGTGGATTAAGGCGTCTTGTACATACCAGTTGCGTTGCTCCTGGGAGTATGGGTTCGAGTCACTTCTGGGGTGTGAGTTTTTATATATATATATATATATATATATATATATAAATATATATATATATATATATATATATATATATATATATATATATATATATATATATATATATATATATATTGGCGTGAGAGAGACAGAATACAAATATATAAATACCTCCAGTTGTAAGAGTAACCTTACCTTTTCACATTCTTTGAGAGCCTGAGCATACTGCCAGTAACAGAACATTATATACGACGACCATCAATCACTTGCTGACAGATCCATTACAGAGTGAAGGTCGCCAGAACACTCCAGCACTGAACTGCACAGTCAAGCACGACAAAATACACATGTGTGTGTGTTTTAGGTGAGCTCCAGCTCATGGCTACGTCGTTTAGGTATTGGTTCAAATCTTAAAATATGGTCGTTTCCAGATAAAAAGTGTGTGTGTGTGTACTCACCTAGTTGTGCTTGCGGGAGTTGAGCTATGGCTCTTTGGTCCCGCCTCTCAACTGTCAATCAACTGGTGTACAGGTTCCTGAGCCTACTGATCTCTATCAAATCTACATTAGAAACTATATATTGAGTCAGCCTCCACCACATCACTGCCTAATGCTATCCATTTGTTAACTACTGTGACACTGAAAAAATCTTTAAATGTCTGTGCGTGCATACGCGCGTGCGTGCGTGTAACCTCACGTAATTGTAATTGCGGGGGTAGAGCTTATGGTCTTTGGTCCCGCCTTTCAACTGTCAGTCAACTGGCGTTCAGGTTCCTAAGTTTATCGGCTCTGCATTTCAAAATGTGTATGAAGTCTGCCTCCACCACATCACTGCCAAGTGATTCAGTTTGAGAAATACTCCGATATATAACAAATTCTCTCTAATGTCTTGTTGCTCATTTGGGTACTCAGTTTCCCACCTATATCCTCTTGGGCGAGAACCATCCATTTTAAATAGTGTTTTTATATATCCATCCTATTACCATGAGAATTTTGTATGTGGTAATCATATCTCCCTAAACTCTTCTTTCTTCCGCCGACGTGAGGATTAATTCACGTGGCCTTTCTTCGTAACTAATGCCACGTAGTTCTGGATCTGTTGTGGTGGCATACATTTGAACCATCTCCAATGTCTTGTGCTGGAATAGGTATGGATCCCACACTCCAAATTTCTAAATGCAGTTCTGATGGTAGCCTGTTTTGCATATCCTGCTGATGAAATCCTTTTCATGTGTTATTCGGGAAAGGGATTCGGAATGATATCGACGCCTTGATCCTTCTATCTTTCCGTTTCTTTGAAGATTTCATATCCCATTTCGAATTATCTGCAAACTTTTGGAATGGCAATGGGAAATCCTCTATATCAATTGCTCTCAGATTTTTACTTGGGATTTCCGAAAAGTTATTTGTTTGTAATATTGTCCCAGGAATCATTCCATGATTTAGGTATATTGATGATATGATATTTAGTCTCCGTGGTGTAGTGGTAAGACACTCGCCTGGCGTTCCGCGAGCGCAATGTCATGGGTTCGTATCCTGGCCGGGGAGGATTTACTGGGCTCAATTCCTTAACTGTAGCCTCTGTTTAACGCAACAGTAAAATGTGTACTTGGATGAAAAAACGATTCTTCGCGGCAGGGGATCGTATTCCAGGGACCATAGGATTAAGGACTTGCCCGAAACGCTACGCGTACTAGTGGCTCTACAAGAATGTAACAACTCTTGTATATATCTCAAAAAAACAGAAAAAAATATTTTGTGACTTTGGCCAACAACTGTAAATTCAGATGAATTCTTAGCTAAAATTTTTGATCAAGTCACCTCCATAAAATTAACTATAAAGACTGAAATGGATAAATGTTTGCTATTTTTTAATATCCATATTCAGAGGGAAGATTTTTCATATATGTTTAGTGTCTTCAGAATAGTTTATTTCATGTTCATTATTTCTCAGGACAGCTACAGTGTGAAACAATTATTTTTTTTTTTGTTCTAAGTATTTAAGAGCTCTTCGGATTTTTAGTCCAGTATTCTTAGATTAAGAATTGAGGATATAGATTTTATTGGTCTCAAGTTTATTTATCCATTAGGTTTTTTGGAAGTTTGATGTAGCAATTTACAACGTATTTATTATAACAAAATATGCACTGAGAACGATCGCCCAAAAATGTGTTATACCTACCATATTTTTCAGGGATAAAAAATATTGGCTAGGCCTAGTGTTATGGCCCCCTATTCATATGGGTATGGTTCATGTGCCTTGCCGTCGTAAATTAATAATACTAGCGGCCTTGCCAATATTTGTCTAGGGATGAAAGAAACGACTGCTTCACACACACACAAATATATTTCATAAAGTGGTAACAAAAACACAGATATATAAAATAAACACAGCCAGCCAAGAATCACCAGAAATAATCATTGAGGTAAAATATAATCTAATAAGCACTAATCACTTGAATTATAATATATGAATAAATGGATAAACAAATAATGGTCTTTCCAGAACATTAGCTATGCCACTAAGCAATAAACAGGTGTCAATAACTCATAACTACAGATCCAGAGATATAAGAATTTTGCACCAAGACTGTAATATTTTGTTGAATTATCCGTATAACTAGGTCATAAAAGTATTTGTGTACGTCTGATACCATACCACTTGTGAAGGAGGAAATGTACATGTTTATCTCTCAGAATGTTTGGTAACAGGTTTATTGTTTGTGATGTGTGTCTATGTATGTACTAACACGTTGTACTGAACGGGGTGAGAATAGCTTGAGCTACCTCATCCCTTTGTGTGTATTTTACCTCAATAAACTTATTTCAATTTCAATTTCAACAGATCCACTCCAGTGAGCTCCACCCCCGCGACTGACCAGCCAGACGCCGACTCGGCGAGGCGTCTACAAGTTACCAAACTGAGATAGACAAGAATACTCTCAGGTACTCTACTGGCCGAGAGTGATGCTGGCAAACAATATTATAAACAACAGTCAATACATTTGTTACTAATTAGGGGCAATTATAAAAAGTGCACATACTATATTACAGATTAATTAAAGAGGTGAATTATAATATTAAGTTGGGTACAATGTCCCGCATCAGTGGAGACACCAAATATGGGCATCCCCCCCCCCACGAGACGACTGTCCCCACCCACATGAATAAACATGCAATAATATCAAAGAAATATATCCTATAAGCACACTACAGCATGCTACAGTTAACTTAAGCAATATACGCAAGAAAACAATAGGATGTATTATCAATCTCCTAATTAACTGAAGAATGAAATAAATAATCTACATGCTTATCATGATAAATGTCAGAATCAAGTATTATTGATTCATAACACCTTGAAACTTTTGTATATACATGTGTTGTTTAATTATGAAAACACAGTTGGAAAATTATTGGTTAGAAACAGCCCTCGATGTGATAACTGTGTAATTTTGAAAATACCGTATAAAGATTCAAATACATGCATAGAGGTCAAACATCCAAAGATTTGAAATTTCGAATTTCGCAGCATAACAATGTGTAAAAACTGCCAATTATCTCAGTCTCCATTTATTCATTTGTCAGAATATTATCATCAAGTTGGTTGGGAGTCTTCTTCAATAATAAGTTATAAAAGAAATTTCATTGGAAACATTACTGAATCAAGAACAAAGATCTTGGAGTTGATATCACGCCAAACCTGTCTCCTGAAGCCTACATCAAAATAATACCATCGGCGGCGTATGCGAGGCTGGCTAACATCAGAACTGCCCTCAGAAACCTATGTAAGGAATCTTTCAGAACCTTGTATACCACGTATGTGAGACCAATCATGGAGTATGCGGCCCCAGCATGGAGCCCGTACCTTGTCAAACACAAGACGAAGCTGGACAAAGTTCAGAGATATGCCACTAGGCTAATCCCAGCACTAAGAAGCATGAGTTATGAGGAAAGGCTGCGTGAAATGCACCTCACATCGCTGGAACACTGAAGAGCTCGAAGAGATATGATCACCACATACAAAATTCTCAGGGGAATTGACTGTGTAGACAAGGATGGATTATTTAACACGAGTAGTATACACACAAGGTGACACAGGTGGAAGCTGAATGCCCAAATGAGCCACAGAGACATTAGAAAGAATTTTTTCAGTGTCAGAACAGTTAGTAAATGGAATGCACTAGGAAGTGATGTGGTGGAGGTTGACTCCATACACAGTTTCAAATGTAGATATGATAGAGCCCAGTAGGCTCAAGAACCTGTACACCAGTTGATTGACAGTTGAGAAGCGGGACCAAAGAGCCAAAGCTCAACCACCGCAACCACAACTATGTGAGAACAACTAGGTGAGTACACAAACACGTTACTAGGGTTTTAGGCCTTGTGCAGTTTTTCTTTATTTCCCTTTCCTGTTTTTTTCTAACTTTTTCTTATTTACGCCATTTCCTATTCTTCCATTTTTCTTGCTTCTTACCTTTCCTTTACTTTACTTAAGTCTCTTTTTTTCAATTTCACTTATTCCTTCCTCTTTTTCTTACCCTTCATCTTATTCTTAAATCTCTTCTTGATCTTAGCTTTTATTATATTCTTACCCTGTGCTTATTCTTACTTTAATCATATTCTTGCCTTTCAAAATATTATTCTTACCTTTAACCTTTTTCTTTCCTTTCTTCTTTTTCTTACCTTTCTTCTTATTCTTACCTTTCTTCTTATTCTTACCTTTCTTCTTATTCTTACCTTTCTTCTTATTCTTACCTTTCTTCTTATTCTTACCTTTCTTCTTATTCTTTCCTTTCTTCTTATTCTTACCTTTCTTCTTATTCTTTCCTTTCTTCTTATTCTTACCTTTCTTCTTATTCTTACCTTTCTTCTTATTCTTACCTTTCTTCTTATTCTTACCTTTCTTCTTATTCTTACCTTTCTTCTTATTCTTACCTTTCTTCTTATTCTTACCTTTCTTCTTATTCTTTCCTTTCTTCTTATTCTTACCTTTCTTCTTATTCTTACCTTTCTTCTTATTCTTACCTTTCTTCTTATTCTTACCTTTCTTCTTATTCTTACCTTTCTTCTTATTCTTACCTTTCTTCTTATTCTTACCTTTCTTCTTATTCTTTCCTTTCTTCTTATTCTTACCTTTCTTCTTATTCTTACCTTTCTTCTTATTCTTACCTTTCTTCTTATTCTTACCTTTCTTCTTATTCTTACCTTTCTTCTTATTCTTTCCTTTCTTCTTATTCTTACCTTTCTTCTTATTCTTACCTTTCTTCTTATTCTTACCTTTCTTCTTATTCTTACCTTTCTTCTTATTCTTTCCTTTCTTCTTATTCTTACCTTTCTTCTTATTCTTACCTTCTTCTTCCTCTTACATGCATCTGATCTTTCATTTCACACTCTTACCATATATATATTTGTATCTGCCACTTTCAGTCACAGCACTTGGTTATGGTCCGAAACGAACGGACCGAAACGACGCATTTTCTTCCATTTTCTGAAGTGTGGTTTGGCCATCACATCTTCAGCGACGTTATTATTCCGCTACGCACGCCATGCACGCCATGCACGCCACGCACGTCATGCACGCCATGCACGCCACGCACGCCACGCACGTCACGCACGCTACGCACGTCATGCACGCTACGCACGTCATGCACGCTACGCACGCCACGCACGCTACGCACGTCATGCACGCTACGCACGTCACGCACGTCACGCACGCTACGCACGTCACGTACGCCACGCACGCTACGCACGCCACGCACGTCACGTACGCCACGCACGTCATGCACGCTACGCACGTCATGCACGCTACGCACGTCATGCACGCTACGCACGTCATGCACGCTACGCACGTCACGCACGTCACGCACGCTACGCACGTCATGCACGCTACGCACGTCATGCACGCTACGCACGTCACGCACGTCACGCACGCTACGCACGTCATGCACGCTACGCACGTCATGCACGCTACGCACGTCACGCACGCTACGCACGCCATGCACGTCACGCACGCTACGCACGCCATGCACGCCATGCACGTCACGCACGCTACGTACGTCACGCACGTCACGCACGCTACGCACGTCACGCACGCCACGCACGTCATGCACGCTACGCACGCTACGCACGTCACGCACGCCACGCACGTCATGCACGCTACGCACGTCATGCACGCTACGCACGTCACGCACGTCATGCACGCCACGCACGCTACGCACGTCACGCACGTCATGCACGCTACGCACGTCATGCACGCTACGCACGCCACGCACGTTACGCACGCTACGCACGTCATGCACGCTACGCACGTCATGCACGCCATGCACGCTACGCACGTCATGCACGCTACGCACGTCATGCACGCCACGCACGCTACGCACGTCATGCACGCTACGCACGTCACGCACGCCACGCACGCTACGTACGTCACGCACGTCACGCACGCCATGCACGTCACGCACGCTACGTACGTCACGCACGCTACGTACGTCACGCACGCTACGTACGTCACGCACGCTACGTACATCACGCACGCTACGCACGCCATGCACGCTACGCACGTCATGCACGCTACGCACGTCACGCACGCTACGCACGTCATGCACGCTACGCACGTCACGCACGCCATGCACGCTACGCACGTCATGCACGCTACGCACGTCACGCACGCTACGCACGTCATGCACGCTACGCACGTCACGCACGCTACGCACGTCATGCACGCTACGCACGTCACGCACGCTGCGCACGTCACGCACGCTACGCACGTCACGCACGCTACGCACGTCACGCACGCTACGCACGTCATGCACGCTACGCACGTCACGCACGCTACGCACGTCACGCACGCTACGCACGTCACGCACGCTACGCACGTCACGCACGTCATGCACGCTACGCACGCCACGCACGTCATGCACGCTACGTACGTCATGCACGCTACGCACGTCACGCACGCTACGCACGCTAGCATGCCATGCACGCCCCGCACACTATTGATTGCCATTACTGTCCATTACCTACCAACAATTATATTGATCCCGTCATATACGGACCTGCTGTAAGGGCCAGATTACAGAGCAACGTGAAGGTTGGTCGACTCAATGCGCCGCTCTCTCTCATCTATTTAAGCTGAATCGTTCAGCAGTCAACAATATAATTATGATAATTTGCTGATTATTTAGAGAAAGTGTTGAAAGTTTTGTAGTATGGAATAGCGGAGACTGACGTTCAGGCCATACTAAGACGAGTTACATTTGTTTGGTTTGTCTAGTCTTATTCCCATCCTGCTCAGATGATATGGAGAACCTGTAGCAGGTTAGGTTAGGGCACAGTACTGGGTGGTTGCAACATGGGATTTAATCGAAGTATATGTGTTATAGTGACTTTTAATACGCGGTGATAATATTATCCTGGTCTACCCCTCAAAAGTAATGGATATATGGATTACAGTTCGTAGTTTGGACATGCATTTTTTGTTGAATTATTCCTCTCGACTTGTGTGAAATCTTGAAGCCTGGGAGAAATATGGGTTACTTATCTGTTTTACATTACTTGTGGTTGTGAAGTATGGGATCTGATGACTGTCAACCGGAGTATAACAACTTATGCGTCGTTCAAATGTCTCAATAAGCCCAGCAGAGGCCATTCTTGCTCTCAATTCGGTCTCCCTGCTGGGCTGCATACACCACTAATGTTTAGTGCACTGTCCTCACCTGTCATGTTTGATGGACTGTCCTCACCTGTCATGTTTGGTGGACTGTCCTCACCTGTCATGTTTGGTGGACTTTCCTCATCTGTTATGTTTGATGTACTGTCCACACCTGTCTTGTTTAGTGCACTGTCCACACCTGTCATGTTTGGTGGACTGGCCACACCTGTCATGTTTGATGGACTGTCCTCACCTGTCATGTTTGGTGGACTGTCCACACCTGTCATGTTCAGTGCACTGTCCACACCTGTCATGTTTGGTGGACTGGCCACACCTGTCATGTTAGGTGGACTGTCCTCACCTGTCATGTTTGATGGACTGTCCTCACCTGTCATGTTTGGTGGACTGTCCTCACTTGTCATGTTTGGTGGACTGTCCTCACCTGTCATGTTTGGTGGACTGTCCTCACATGTCATGTTTGATGGACTGTCCTCACCAGTCATGTTTGGTGGACTGTCCTCACCTGTCATGTTTGATGGACTGTCCTCACCTGTCATGTTTGATGGACTGTCCTCACCTGTCATGTTTTGTGGACTGTCCTCACTTGTCATGTTTGGTGGACTGTCCTCACCTGTCATGTTAGATGGACTGTCCACACCTGTCATGTTGGATGGACTGTCCTCACCTGTCATGTTGAATGGACTGTCCACACCTGTCATGTTTGGTGGACTGTCTTCTGCTTTGCTGGAAACAAACTGTTTACGTCGTTAAAAAAATAAGAGATGCACGTATTGTGTGCTGACTGCAAGCAGGGGATAACACAGCATGGAGACAGGATAACACAGCATGTGGGCAGAGGACAACACAGCATGGAGGCAGAGGATAACACAGCACGGAGACAGGGTAACACAGCATGAAGACAGGATAACACAGCACGGAGACAGGGATAACACAGCATGGAGACAGAGGATAACACAGCAGAGAGGACGTGGATAACACAGCAGAGAGGACGTGGATAACACAGCATGGAGACAGGGATAACACAGCAGAGAGGACGTGGATAACACAGCAGCGAGGACGTGGATAACACAGCATGAAGACAGGATAACACAGCCTGGAGACAAGGGGTAAGATAGCCAGTCAACAGACGATAACATAAATGTCACAAGGAAGGCATGGGGGGGATAAAACAACAGCTCAGCATGAGCTGTAGGCAACTAATCAACAAAATCAATACATAAATGTTGGGAATAAAGCGTGTGGAATTCTGGGATTTATTCCAACAAGTGATAGCAGCAAGAAAATACAAAATATTCCTCATCTTTATCTCGCTCTTTGTTAGAACTTATTTACATTACGCAGTTCAGTTTTGGTGTCTGTACTCTGGAGCGGACATAATACCACTGGAATGTTTACAGTTCAGTTTTGGTGTCTGTACTCTGGAGCGGACATAATACCACTTGAATGTTTACAGTTCAGTTTTGGTGTCTGTACTCTGGAGCGGACATAATACCACTTGAATGTTTACAGTTCAGTTTTGGTGTCTGTACTCTGGAGCGGACATAATACCACTTGAATGTTTACAGTTCAGTTTTGGTGTCTGTACTCTGGAGCGGACATAATACCACTGGAATGTTTACAGTTCAGTTTTGGTGTCTGTACTCTGGAGCGGACATAATACCACTTGAATGTTTACAGTTCAGTTTTGGTGTCTGTACTCTGGAGCGGACATAATACCACTTGAATGTTTACAGTTCAGTTTTGGTGTCTGTACTCTGGAGCGGACATAATACCACTTGAATGTTTACAGTTCAGTTTTGGTGTCTGTACTCTGGAGCGGACATAATACCACTTGAATGTTTACAGTTCAGTTTTGGTGTCTGTACTCTGGAGCGGACATAATACCACTGGAATGTTTACAGTTCAGTTTTGGTGTCTGTACTCTGGAGCGGACATAATACCACTTGAATGTTTACAGTTCAGTTTTGGTGTCTGTACTCTGGAGCGGACATAATACCACTGGAATGTTTACAGTTCAGTTTTGGTGTCTGTACTCTGGAGCGGACATAATACCACTTGAATGTTTACAGTTCAGTTTTGGTGTCTGTACTCTGGAGCGGACATAATACCACTTGAATGTTTACAGTTCAGTTTTGGTGTCTGTACTCTGGAGCGGACATAATACCACTTGAATCTTTACAGTTCAGTTTTGGTGTCTGTACTCTGGAGCGGACATAATACCACTGGAATGTTTACAGTTCAGTTTTGGTGTCTGTACTCTGGAGCGGACATAATACCACTGGAATGTTTACAGTTCAGTTTTGGTGTCTGTACTCTGGAGCGGACATAATACCACTGGAATGTTTACAGTTCAGTTTTGGTGTCTGTACTCTGGAGCGGACATAATACCACTGGAATGTTTACAGTTCAGTTTTGGTGTCTGTACTCTGGAGCGGACATAATACCACTGGAATGTTTACAGTTCAGTTTTGGTGTATGTACTCTGGAGCGGACATAATACCACTGGAATGTTTACAGTTCAGTTTTGGTGTCTGTACTCTTGGATCGGACATAATTACCACTGGAATGTTTACAGTTCAGTTTTGGTGTCTGTACTCTGGAGCGGACATAATACCACTGGAATGTTTACAGTTCAGTTTTGGGGGTGTCTGTACTCTGGAGCGGACATAATACCACTGGAATGTTTACAGTTCAGTTTTGGTGTCTGTACTCTGGAGCGGACATAATACCACTGGAATGTTTACAGTTCAGTTTGGTGTCTGTACTCTGGAGCGGACATAATACCACTGGAATGTTTACAGTTCAGTTTTGGTGTCTGTACTCTGGAGCGGACATAATACCAACTGGAATGTTTACAGTTCAGTTTGGTGTCTGTACTCTGGAGCGGACATAATACCACTGGAATGTTTACAGTTCAGTTTGGTGTCTGTACTCTGGAGCGGACATATACCACTGGAATGTTTACAGTTCAGTTTTGGTGTCTGTACTCTGGAGCGGACATAATACCACTGAATGTTTACAGTTCAGTTTTGGTGTCTGTACTCTGGAGCGGACATAATACCACTGGACTGTTTACAGTTCAGTTTTGGTGTCTGTACTCTGGAGCGGACATAATACACTTGAATGTTTACAGTTCAGTTTCGGTGTCTGTACTCTGGAGCGGACATAATACCACTGGAATGTTTACAGTTCAGTTTGGTGTCTGTACTCTGGAGCGGACATAATACCCACTGGAATGTTTACAGTTCAGTTTTTGGTGTCTGTACTCTGGAGCGGGACATAATACCACTGGAATGTTTACAGTTCAGTTTTGGTGTCTGTACTCTGGAGCGGACATAATACCACTGGAATGTTTACAGTTCAGTTTTGGTGTCTGTACTCTGGAGCGGACATAATACCACTGGAATGTTTACAGTTCAGTTTTGGTGTCTGTACTCTGGAGCGGACATAATACCACTGGAATGTTTACAGTTCAGTTTTGGTGTCTGTACTCTGGAGCGGACATAATACCACTGGAATGTTTACAGTTCAGTTTGGTTTATGTACTCTGGCGCGGACATAATACCACTTGCATGTTTAAGTTCAGTTGTCTGTACTCTGAGAGCGGACATAATACCACTGGAATGTTTTACAGTTCAGTTTTGGTGTCTGTACTCTGGAGCGGACATAATACCACTGGAATGTTTACAGTTCAGTTTTTGGTGTCTGTACTCTGGAGCGGACATAATACCACTGGAATGTTTACAGTTCGGTTTTGGTGTCTGTACTCTGGAGCGGACATAATACCACTGGAATGTTTACAGTTCAGTTTTGGTGTCTGTACTCTGGAGCGGACATAATACCACTGGAATGTTTACAGTTCAGTTTTGGTGTCTGTACTCTGGAGCGGACATAATACCACTGGAATGTTTACAGTTCAGTTTTGGTGTCTGTACTCTGGAGCGGACATAATACCACTGGAATGTTTACAGTTCAGTTTTGGTGTCTGTACTCTGGAGCGGACATAATACCACTGGAATGTTTACAGTTCAGTTTTGGTGTCTGTACTCTGGAGCGGACATAATACCACTGGAATGTTTACAGTTCAGTTTTGGTGTATGTACTCTGGAGCGGACATAATACCACTGGAATGTTTACAGTTCAGTTTTGGTGTCTGTACTCTGGAGCGGACATAATACCACTGGAATGTTTACAGTTCAGTTTTGGTGTCTGTACTCTGGAGCGGACATAATACCACTGGAATGTTTACAGTTCAGTTTTGGTGTCTGTACTCTGGAGCGGACATAATACCACTGGAATGTTTACAGTTCAGTTTTGGTGTCTGTACTCTGGAGCGGACATAATACCACTGGAATGTTTACAGTTCAGTTTTGGTGTCTGTACTCTGGAGCGGACATAATACCACTGGAATGTTTACAGTTCAGTTTTGGTGTCTGTACTCTGGAGCGGACATAATACCACTGGAATGTTTACAGTTCAGTTTTGGTGTCTGTACTCTGGAGGCGGACATAATTACCACTGGAATGTTTACAGTTCAGTTTTGGTGTCTGTACTCTGGAGCGGACATAATACCACTGGAATGTTTACAGTTCAGTTTTGGTGTCTGTACTCTGGAGCGGACATAATACCACTGGAATGTTTACAGTTCAGTTTTGGTGTCTGTACTCTGGAGCGGACATAATACCACTGGAATGTTTACAGTTCAGTTTTGGTGTCTGTACTCTGGAGCGGACATAATACCACTGGAATGTTTACAGTTCAGTTTTGGTGTCTGTACTCTGGAGCGGACATAATACCACTGGAATGTTTACAGTTCAGTTTTTGGTGTCTGTACTCTGGAGCGGACATAATACCACTGGAATGTTTACAGTTCAGTTTTGGTGTCTGTACTCTGGAGCGGACATAATACCACTGGAATGTTTACAGTTCAGTTTTGGTGTCTGTACTCTGGAGCGGACATAATACCACTGGAATGTTTACAGTTCAGTTTTGGTGTCTGTACTCTGGAGCGGACATAATACCACTGGAATGTTTACAGTTCAGTTTTGGTGTCTGTACTCTGGAGCGGACATAATACCACTGGAATGTTTACAGTTCAGTTTTGGTGTCTGTACTCTGGAGCGGACATAATACCACTGGAATGTTTACAGTTCAGTTTTGGTGTCTGTACTCTGGAGCGGACATAATACCACTGGAATGTTTACAGTTCAGTTTTGGTGTCTGTACTCTGGAGCGGACATAATACCACTGGAATGTTTACAGTTCAGTTTTGGTGTCTGTACTCTGGAGCGGACATAATACCACTGGAATGTTTACAGTTCAGTTTTGGTGTCTGTACTCTGGAGCGGACATAATACCACTGGAATGTTTACAGTTCAGTTTTTGGTGTCTGTACTCTGGAGCGGACATAATACCACTGGAATGTTTACAGTTCAGTTTTGGTGTCTGTACTCTGGAGGCGGACATAATACCACTGGAATGTTTACAGTTCAGTTTTGGTGTCTGTACTCTGGAGCGGACATAATACCACTGGAATGTTTACAGTTCAAGTTTTGGTGTCTGTACTCTGGAGCGGACATAATACCACTGGAATGTTTACAGTTCAGTTTTGGTGTCTGTACTCTGGAGCGGACATAATACCACTGGAATGTTTACAGTTCAGTTTTGGTGTCTGTTACTCTGGAGCGGACATAATACCACTGGAATGTTTACAGTTCAGTTTTGGTGTCTGTACTCTGGAGCGGACATAATACCACTGGAATGTTTACAGTTCAGTTTTGGTGTCTGTACTCTGGAGCGGACATAATACCACTGGAATGTTTACAGTTCAGTTTTGGTGTCTGTACTCTGGAGCGGACATAATACCACTGGAATGTTTACAGTTCAGTTTTGGTGTCTGTACTCTGGAGCGGACATAATACCACTGGAATGTTTACAGTTCAGTTTTGGTGTCTGTACTCTGGAGCGGACATAATACCACTGGAATGTTTACAGTTCAGTTTTGGTGTCTGTACTCTGGAGCGGACATAATACCACTGGAATGTTTACAGTTCAGTTTTGGTGTCTGTACTCTGGAGCGGACATAATACCACTGGAATGTTTACAGTTCAGTTTTGGTGTCTGTACTCTGGAGCGGACATAATACCACTGAATGTTTACAGTTCAGTTTTGGTGTCTGTACTCTGGAGCGGACATAATACCACTGGAATGTTTACAGTTCAGTTTTGGTGTCTGTACTCTGGAGCGGACATAATACCACTGGAATGTTTACAGTTCAGTTTTGGTGTCTGTACTCTGGAGCGGACATAATACCACTGGAATGTTTACAGTTCAGTTTTGGTGTCTGTACTCTGGAGCGGACATAATACCACTGGAATGTTTACAGTTCAGTTTTGGTGTCTGTACTCTGGAGCGGACATAATACCACTGGAATGTTTACAGTTCAGTTTTGGTGTCTGTACTCTGGAGCGGACATAATACCACTGGAATGTTTACAGTTCAGTTTTGGTGTCTGTACTCTGGAGCGGACATAATACCACTGGAATGTTTACAGTTCAGTTTTGGTGTCTGTACTCTGGAGCGGACATAATACCACTGGAATGTTTACAGTTCAGTTTTGGTGTCTGTACTCTGGAGCGGACATAATACCACTGGAATGTTTACAGTTCAGTTTTGGTGTCTGTACTCTGGAGCGGACATAATACCACTGGAATGTTTACAGTTCAGTTTTGGTGTCTGTACTCTGGAGCGGACATAATACCACTTGAATGTTTACAGTTCAGTTTTGGTGTCTGTACTCTGGAGCGGACATAATACCACTTGAATGTTTACAGTTCAGTTTTGGTGTCTGTACTCTGGAGCGGACATAATACCACTGGAATGTTTACAGTTCAGTTTGGTGTCTGTACTCTGGAGCGGACATAATACCACTGGAATGTTTACAGTTCAGTTTTGGTGTCTGTACTCTGGAGCGGACATAATACCACTGGAATGTTTACAGTTCAGTTTTGGTGTCTGTACTCTGGAGCGGACATAATACCACTGGAATGTTTACAGTTCAGTTTTGGTGTCTGTACTCTGGAGCGGACATAATACCACTGGAATGTTTACAGTTCAGTTTTGGTGTCTGTACTCTGGAGCGGACATAATACCACTGGAATGTTTACAGTTTCAGTTTTGGTGTCTGTACTCTGGAGCGGACATAATACCACTGGAATGTTTACAGTTCAGTTTTGGTGTCTGTACTCTGGAGCGGACATAATACCACTGGAATGTTTACAGTTCAGTTTTGGTGTCTGTACTCTGGAGCGGACATAATACCACTGGAATGTTTACAGTTCAGTTTTGGTGTCTGTACTCTGGAGCGGACATAATACCACTGGAATGTTTACAGTTCAGTTTGGTGTCTGTACTCTGGAGCGGACATAATACCACTGGAATGTTTACAGTTCAGTTTTGGTGTCTGTACTCTGGAGCGGACATAATACCACTGGAATGTTTACAGTTCAGTTTTGGTGTCTGTACTCTGGAGCGGACATAATACCACTGAATGTTTACAGTTCAGTTTTGGTGTCTGTACTCTGGAGCGGACATAATACCACTGGAATGTTTACAGTTCAGTTTTGGTGTCTGTACTCTGGAGCGGACATAATACCACTGGAATGGTTTACAGTTCAGTTTTGGTGTCTGTACTCTGGAGCGGACATAATACCACTGGAATGTTTACAGGTCAGTTTTGGTGTCTGTACTCTGGAGCGGACATAATACCACTGGAATGTTTACAGTTCAGTTTTGGTGTCTGTACTCTGGAGCGGACATAATACCACTGGAATGTTTACAGTTCAGTTTTGGTGTCTGTACTCTGGAGCGGACATAATACCACTGGAATGTTTACAGTTCAGTTTTGGTGTCTGTACTCTGGAGCGGACATAATACCACTGGAATGTTTACAGTTCAGTTTGGTGTCTGTACTCTGGAGCGGACATAATACCACTGGAATGTTTACAGTTCAGTTTTGGTGTCTGTACTCTGGAGCGGACATAATACCACTGGAATGTTTACAGTTCAGTTTTGGTGTCTGTACTCTGGAGCGGACATAATACCACTGGAATGTTTACAGTTCAGTTTTGGTGTCTGTACTCTGGAGCGGACATAATACCACTGGAATGTTTACAGTTCAGTTTTGGTGTCTGTACTCTGGAGCGGACATAATACCACTGGAATGTTTACAGTTCAGTTTTGGTGTCTGTACTCTGGAGCGGACATAATACCACTGGAATGTTTACAGTTCAGTTTTTGGTGTCTGTACTCTGGAGCGGACATAATACCACTTGAATGTTTACAGTTCAGTTTTTGGTGTTGTCTGTACTCTGGAGCGGACATAATACCACTTGAATGTTTACAGTTCAGTTTTGGTGTCTGTACTCTGGAGCGGACATAATACCACTGGAATGTTTACAGTTCAGTTTTGGTGTCTGTACTCTGGAGCGGACATAATACCACTGGAATGTTTACAGTTCAGTTTTGGTGTCTGTACTCTGGAGCGGACATAATACCACTGGAATGTTTACAGTTCAGTTTTGGTGTCTGTACTCTGGAGCGGACATAATACCACTTGAATGTTTACAGTTCAGTTTTGGTGTCTGTACTCTGGAGCGGACATAATACCACTTGAATGTTTACAGTTCAGTTTTGGTGTCTGTACTCTGGAGCGGACATAATACCACTGGAATGTTTACAGTTCAGTTTTGGTGTCTGTACTCTGGAGCGGACATAATACCACTGGAATGTTTACAGTTCAGTTTTGGTGTCTGTACTCTGGAGCGGACATAATACCACTTGAATGTTTACAGTTCAGTTTTGGTGTCTGTACTCTGGAGCGGACATAATACCACTGGAATCTTTACAGTTCAGTTTTGGTGTCTGTACTCTGGAGCGGACATAATACCACTTGAATCTTTACAGTTCAGTTTTGGTGTCTGTACTCTGGAGCGGACATAATACCACTTGAATCTTTACAGTTCAGTTTTGGTGTCTGTACTCTGGAGCGGACATAATACCACTGGAATGTTTACAGTTCAGTTTTGGTGTCTGTACTCTGGAGCGGACATAATACCACTTGAATGTTTACAGTTCAGTTTTGGTGTCTGTACTCTGGAGCGGACATAATACCACTTGAATCTTTACAGTTCAGTTTTGGTGTCTGTACTCTGGAGCGGACATAATACCACTTGAATGTTTACAGTTCAGTTTTGGTGTCTGTACTCTGGAGCGGACATAATACCACTTGAATGTTTACAGTTCAGTTTTGGTGTCTGTACTCTGGAGCGGACATAATACCACTGGAATGTTTACAGTTCAGTTTTGGTGTCTGTACTCTGGAGCGGACATAATACCACTGGAATGTTTACAGTTCAGTTTTGGTGTCTGTACTCTGGAGCGGACATAATACCACTGGAATGTTTACAGTTCAGTTTTGGTGTCTGTACTCTGGAGCGGACATAATACCACTTGAATGTTTACAGTTCAGTTTTGGTGTCTGTACTCTGGAGCGGACATAATACCACTTGAATGTTTACAGTTCAGTTTTGGTGTCTGTACTCTGGAGCGGACATAATACCACTTGAATGTTTACAGTTCAGTTTTGGTGTCTGTACTCTGGAGCGGACATAATACCACTTGAATCTTTACAGTTCAGTTTTGGTGTCTGTACTCTGGAGCGGACATAATACCACTTGAATGTTTACAGTTCAGTTTTGGTGTCTGTACTCTGGAGCGGACATAATACCACTGGAATGTTTACAGTTCAGTTTTGGTGTCTGTACTCTGGAGCGGACATAATACCACTGGAATGTTTACAGTTCAGTTTTGGTGTCTGTACTCTGGAGCGGACATAATACCACTGGAATGTTTACAGTTCAGTTTTGGTGTCTGTACTCTGGAGCGGACATAATACCACTGGAATGTTTACAGTTCAGTTTTGGTGTCTGTACTCTGGAGCGGACATAATACCACTGGAATGTTTACAGTTCAGTTTTGGTGTCTGTACTCTGGAGCGGACATAATACCACTGGAATGTTTACAGTTCAGTTTTGGTGTCTGGTCTCTGGAGCGGACATAATACCACTGGAATGTTTACAGTTCAGTTTTGGTGTCTGGTCTCTGGAGCGGACATAATACCACTGGAATGTTTACAGTTCAGTTTTGGTGTCTGTACTCTGGAGCGGACATAATACCACTGGAATGTTTACAGTTCAGTTTTGGTGTCTGTACTCTGGAGCGGACATAATACCACTGGAATGTTTACAGTTCAGTTTTGGTGTCTGTACTCTGGAGCGGACATAATACCACTGGAATGTTTACAGTTCAGTTTTGGTGTCTGTACTCTGGAGCGGACATAATACCACTGGAATGTTTACAGTTCAGTTTTGGTGTCTGTACTCTGGAGCGGACATAATACCACTGGAATGTTTACAGTTCAGTTTTGGTGTCTGTACTCTGGAGCGGACATAATACCACTGGAATGTTTACAGTTCAGTTTTGGTGTCTGTACTCTGGAGCGGACATAATACCACTGGAATGTTTACAGTTCAGTTTTGGTGTCTGTACTCTGGAGCGGACATAATACCACTGGAATGTTTACAGTTCAGTTTTGGTGTCTGTACTCTGGAGCGGACATAATACCACTGGAATGTTTACAGTTCAGTTTTGGTGTCTGTACTCTGGAGCGGACATAATACCACTGGAATGTTTACAGTTCAGTTTTGGTGTCTGTACTCTGGAGCGGACATAATACCACTGGAATGTTTACAGTTCAGTTTTGGTGTCTGTACTCTGGAGCGGACATAATACCACTGGAATGTTTACAGTTCAGTTTTGGTGTCTGTACTCTGGAGCGGACATAATACCACTGGAATGTTTACAGTTCAGTTTTGGTGTCTGTACTCTGGAGCGGACATAATACCACTGGAATGTTTACAGTTCAGTTTTGGTGTCTGTACTCTGGAGCGGACATAATACCACTGGAATGTTTACAGTTCAGTTTTGGTGTCTGTACTCTGGAGCGGACATAATACCACTGGAATGTTTACAGTTCAGTTTTGGTGTCTGTACTCTGGAGCGGACATAATACCACTGGAATGTTTACAGTTCAGTTTTGGTGTCTGTACTCTGGAGCGGACATAATACCACTGGAATGTTTACAGTTCAGTTTTGGTGTCTGTACTCTGGAGCGGACATAATACCACTGGAATGTTTACAGTTCAGTTTTGGTGTCTGTACTCTGGAGCGGACATAATACCACTGGAATGTTTACAGTTCAGTTTTGGTGTCTGTACTCTGGAGCGGACATAATACCACTGGAATGTTTACAGTTCAGTTTTGGTGTCTGTACTCTGGAGCGGACATAATACCACTGGAATGTTTACAGTTCAGTTTTGGTGTCTGTACTCTGGAGCGGACATAATACCACTGGAATGTTTACAGTTCAGTTTTGGTGTCTGTACTCTGGAGCGGACATAATACCACTGGAATGTTTACAGTTCAGTTTTGGTGTCTGTACTCTGGAGCGGACATAATACCACTGGAATGTTTACAGTTCAGTTTTGGTGTCTGTACTCTGGAGCGGACATAATACCACTGGAATGTTTACAGTTCAGTTTTGGTGTCTGTACTCTGGAGCGGACATAATACCACTGGAATGTTTACAGTTCAGTTTTGGTGTCTGTACTCTGGAGCGGACATAATACCACTGGAATGTTTACAGTTCAGTTTTGGTGTCTGTACTCTGGAGCGGACATAATACCACTGGAATGTTTACAGTTCAGTTTTGGTGTCTGTACTCTGGAGCGGACATAATACCACTGGAATGTTTACAGTTCAGTTTTGGTGTCTGTAACTGCTGGAGCGGACATAATACCACTTGAATGTTTACAGTTCAGTTTGGTGTCTGTACTCTGGAGCGGACATAATACCACTTGAATGTTTACAGTTCAGTTTTGGTGTCTGTACTCTGGAGCGGACATAATACCACTGGAATGTTTACAGTTCAGTTTTGGTGTCTGTACTCTGGAGCGGACATATACCACTGGAATGTTTACAGTTCAGTTTTGGTGTCTGTACTCTGGAGCGGACATAATACCACTTGAATGTTTACAGTTCAGTTTTGGTGTCTGTACTCTGGAGCGGACATAATACCACTTGAATGTTTCACAGTTCAGTTTTGGTGTCTGTACTCTGGGCGGACTATATACCACTGAATGTTTACAGTTCAGTTTTGGTGTCTGTACTCTGGAGCGGACATAATACCACTGAATGTTTACAGTTCAGTTTTGGTGTCTGGTACTCTGGAGCGGACATAATACCACTGGAATGTTTACAGTTCAGTTTTGGTGTCTGTACTCTGGAGGCGGGACATAATACCACTGGAATGTTTACAGTTCAGTTTTGTGTCTGTACTCTGGAGCGGACATAATACCACTGGAATGTTTACAGGTCAGTTTTGGTGTCTGTACTCTGGAGCGGACATAATACCACTGGATGTTTACAGTTCAGTTTTTGGTGTCTGTACTCTGGAGCGGACATATACCACTGGAATGTTACAGTTCAGTTTTTGGTGTCTGTACTCTGGTACTCATACGGATTGACATAATACCACTGGAATGTTTACAGTTCAGTTTTTGGTGTCTGTCTCTGGAGCGGACATAATACCACTGGAATGTTTACAGTTCAGTTTTGGTGTCTGTACTCTGGAGCGGACATAATACCACTGGAATGTTTACAGTTCAGTTTTGGTGTCTGTACTCTGGAGCGGACATAATACCACTGGAATGTTTACAGTTCAGTTTTGGTGTCTGTACTCTGGAGCGGACATAATACCACTGGAATGTTTACAGTTCAGTTTTGGTGTCTGTACTCTGGAGCGGACATAATACCACTGGAATGTTTACAGTTCAGTTTTGGTGTCTGTACTCTGGAGCGGACATAATACCACTGGAATGTTTACAGTTCAGTTTTGGTGTCTGTACTCTGGAGCGGACATAATACCACTGGAATGTTTACAGTTCAGTTTTGGTGTCTGTACTCTGGAGCGGACATAATACCACTGGAATGTTTACAGTTCAGTTTTGGTGTCTGTACTCTGGAGCGGACATAATACCACTGGAATGTTTACAGTTCAGTTTTGGTGTCTGTACTCTGGAGCGGACATAATACCACTGGAATGTTTACAGTTCAGTTTTGGTGTCTGTACTCTGGAGCGGACATAATACCACTGGAATGTTTACAGTTCAGTTTTGGTGTCTGTACTCTGGAGCGGACATAATACCACTGGAATGTTTACAGTTCAGTTTTGGTGTCTGTACTCTGGAGCGGACATAATACCACTGGAATGTTTACAGTTCAGTTTTGGTGTCTGTACTCTGGAGCGGACATAATACCACTGGAATGTTTACAGTTCAGTTTTGGTGTCTGTACTCTGGAGCGGACATAATACCACTGGAATGTTTACAGTTCAGTTTTGGTGTCTGTACTCTGGAGCGGACATAATACCACTGGAATGTTTACAGTTCAGTTTTGGTGTCTGTACTCTGGAGCGGACATAATACCACTTGAATGTTTACAGTTCAGTTTTGGTGTCTGTACTCTGGAGCGGACATAATACCACTGGAATGTTTACAGTTCAGTTTTGGTGTCTGTACTCTGGAGCGGACATAATACCACTGGAATGTTTACAGTTCAGTTTTGGTGTCTGTACTCTGGAGCGGACATAATACCACTGGAATGTTTACAGTTCAGTTTTGGTGTCTGTACTCTGGAGCGGACATAATACCACTGGAATGTTTACAGTTCAGTTTTGGTGTCTGTACTCTGGAGCGGACATAATACCACTGGAATGTTTACAGTTCAGTTTTGGTGTCTGTACTCTGGAGCGGACATAATACCACTGGAATGTTTACAGTTCAGTTTTGGTGTCTGTACTCTGGAGCGGACATAATACCACTGGAATGTTTACAGTTCAGTTTTGGTGTCTGTACTCTGGAGCGGACATAATACCACTTGAATGTTTACAGTTCAGTTTTGGTGTCTGTACTCTGGAGCGGACATAATACCACTTGAATGTTTACAGTTCAGTTTTGGTGTCTGTACTCTGGAGCGGACATAATACCACTTGAATGTTTACAAAGAAAGATGACAAAGAAGCAATAATAAATTTCCACAAATCATAAAACTCCATTAAGAAAAGATATTAGACAAGTTTTGTTTTCATTCTGTACACAGTCGAAGAGTGAAGGATGATAAGATGTACACAAGTGGATGAGAGGATTGTACATTGTAATCACTCACTTTTTGGCTGCATTTGTATTATTTCTCAAATACTTTCTTTGAGTAATCTTGTTTGAACTATATAGGAGAGAGTGAGAGGTACGTAGAAGTTGAGGAGAGAGAGAAGAGGACTTGTATTAATTATGTACACAGTAAACATATATGATTTGTACATCTCCGGCCGCCTGTTGACTCTAGTCTGAGAGTGTGAGATTACTTTCTCTTGGACATTATATTTGTCTGGAAAATCATTTGGTACAGGAATCTGTTGAAATATATAATTTGCTGCTCAGTATTTTCACTGTATCTATTGTGTTGTTGGTATTTGCTTATTAATCATTAATTAGAATAATATCGAGCATTACCGTTCAGAGCACACAAGGAGAGACAGCACTTAGCCATAGAGGCCTAGACACCCTCTCGGGAGGACAAGGGCGCCAGAACGATGTATATCTCTCAATTGTTCTCAGTTTAAAACTATGTGAGAGACACGTTTTCCATTCCGAATTTGTAATGATTTTTGTTTGTGCAGCAAATTTACGTAAATGATTGCATTAATTTGCTTGTTTAAATATTTGCACTTCAAAATAATTGTGTTGGCTTCTGCATAGATTCAAAATAAACAAAATCTGTGTTATATAAAATTGTTGATTGTGCATGTTCATTAATAATATTTTATTTAATCATGTACAATGAATTCAATGATTACTTTTTTCCCTTTTTTTGCGTATTTTTAACTTTATTATTTTACTCTCATTGTGGTAAAATGTCTAAAACAGCTCTGTGGTAACTGTGGTAACTGTGGTAACTGTGGTAACTGTGGTAACTGTGGTAACTAGTTTGTGGCGAAATGGACTGAATGAATTATTGGGTCACTTTAGGCTACCACACAACCCTTTATCAGTTCTTTCAATTTTATTTAGTTTGAATTCATACAGTTCAGTAGATATGGAGAATCCTATTCATTTAAACTTGATTCCAAAGTTCTAATTCCTGTTATTCTGTTCTTCGCTCAAGTGAACAACCAAACGCCTAATCATGCACCCTGCACGAACAAATAAAGAATGTGGTATAAAAATTATTTCGACCTTGGCCACACTGTCAGAAGACCTCAGATCATAATTTAACTCCTGTATCGAACCAAACTTAAATGATTGCCATCCTTTGACTGTATAATTTCAACCGTTATCCAGTCCACATGGTGTTAGTGATAATTGGGTTATTTAAAGGACAAAAGCCTGGATTGGTTGGTCGTGGTTCAATCGCGTGCAGGTTCCAATATGGCCGCTCTAGCACGCGTCAGTCTGTAGTGGGCGAAACGTTTATCTCCAAAACCATTCCTGCCGGAGGGAAGGGAGGGAATTATCAGGGGGAAAGCGCCAAGCCATTACGACTATATAGCACTTGGAAGGGATCAGGATAAGGATTTGGGATGGGACTGGGGGGGGGGGGAGAGAGAAATAGCTGCTACAGTCACAAGCGAAGGAAAACAAATAACACTTGTTAGGAAGATATGCTTAAAGATCTAAACGATGCTCATCATATGATTATGGGTGGCATTCCCATAACCTCTCACAACCACCTCTTACAACTACTCCTGTATACGAATATTTGGCTAAACTACTGCACAACAGAACAGTGTGAAGTGTCAGTTAACGGTAGTTAGTGTGAGGCAGAGAACTCGATCAGGCGTCGTCTTGATGAATGTCTTAACAACGTGGTAATAACAATTGACTAAGGAATAAGGTCTGCCTCCACCTAGCTGCTTCACCCGAGAGAATATATATTAATTGATATTTGTTTATGACGCCAAAGTATGATTATTTATGAATTTAAGTCGAAAACGTTATGGCCAATTACTTCATAAATAAACTAATCGGGATTCCTTCAAAAGATACTTTTAAACGACTATTCAAGGTAAAGTTGGTGGCTCATTTGACTGCGATGAAGGGCAGTTCAAAAGGTGGGGGGGGGGGGGAGCGCTGCCTACATCGCCTCTTGTACTCAGTTATTCGCAGTAATTTTAATTACATATTACACATAATACTTAATAAATTAGAAAACAAATATTAACCACAACACAATTTAATGAATATAAACAATCATATTTGTTTATTTGTAAACAGAGAGAATTGTTTGATTTGAAATATTAAGTGTTTTGTTAGACAATTAACAATCACCAACACTTGTAGTGAATATTTTCCCCACACCCATTACATTTTAAAATAAATCTATAGACCATTTTATTTCATGGTAAATTTCCTCCTCCCTTAATTGTCAATTTTCCAATTATTTTCCAATTATTTGCCCCACTACAGAAAATCGGATATAAATGAGGTAAATACGAGAAAATGAGAAAATACACAAACACAAACCTCAATTCAAAACAATAAATATTAAAATTTTGATAAGTTTATTTGTGTAAATGACCTGGGTAAATACTTGTTCTTAAACAGGGCTTTTGTTTAGGCATCTAATTACAGGGCTACGTAATAGTCCTGGGTTCACTGTATTGTTTCGTGTTCAGGTTAGACATAGGAATAAGTCAGACATAGGACTAAGTTAGCCATAAGAATAAGTTAGACATTGGTATATATATACATATATATATATATATATATATATATATATATATATATATATATATATATATATATATTCATATATATATATATATATATATATATATATATATATATATATATATATATATATATATATATATATATATATATATACATAATATTTAGATTGTGACGATAATCTCTTTCTACAGAGATTAAGCCTGCTCTTCCCTACCTCAAGTTACGTCCAGTTAATAAGTATAAGATGCTACATTCAAGATACGTCCACCGGTAGCACAAAACGTTTTGACCAGGAGGCAAAACGTACCCAAGATTCCCCCTACTCCACACACCCTCCACACGGGCTTGTCGTCAACCAGCAAACTACCGATTCCAGCCTGCCTGCTCCTGATTGGTGACTCGCCGACCGCGCACCTACACACTGCACCTCTGCGCCATCTACCCTGAATCGAAGTCGGAGCCCTGACCAGCTATCAACTTCAGAATATTCTTTGTGCTCTTAGAGTTGACATCTCTCTCTGGCATACTAAGCTCACTGGCTTGTATACGAAGGGAGGTCTCAGCCATAGCCGATATTCTCAGCACCATTTTACCCTTTCACCTTTATACTATTGTGTCTCACATTGTCTTTGCATTTATCTTTGTTATTTAATTGTATTTTTCATTCCCCCGAGATTTTTTGTCTTTATTTTCATTTATGTTTAAAGTAAATATATTAAAGTTTCATTGTTCATACTTTGTGTTTTACGTGTTCCTCCCTCTCACTTACCACAGACAACAGGCAAGCAGTCTATCTTTTTGCTTAAAGTGTGACCAGGCTTTGACACCTGCCATTGGAGGACTGCCGAACATCTACCCTTCAACACTTTCCCGTCACATATTAATGTGACATATTAATGTGACACATATTAATGTGACGGGAAAGTGTTGAAGGGTAGATGTTCGGCAGTCCTCCAATGGCAGGTGTCAAAGCCTGGTCACACTTTAAGCAAAAAGATAGACTGCTTGCCTGTTGTCTGTGGTAAGTGAGAGGGAGGAACACGTAAAACACAAAGTATGAACAATGAAACTTTAATATATTTAGTATATATATATATAATATTTATATTTATATATAATATTTATATTTATATATATATTTATATATATATATATATATATTTATATATATATATATATTTATATATATATATATATTTATATATATATATATATATATATATATATTTATATATATATTTATATATATATTTATATATATATATTTATATATATATATATTTATATATATATATATTTATATATATATATATTTATATATATATATATATATTTATATATATATATATATATTTATATTTATATATATATTTATATATATATATATTTATATTTATATATATATTTATATATATATATATATTTATATATATATATATATATATATATATATATATATATATATATATATATATATATATATATATATATTTATATATATATATATATTTATATATATATATATATTTATATATATATATATTTATATATATATATATTTATATATATATATTTATATATGTCGTACCTAGTAGCCAGAACGCACTTATCAGCCTACAATGCAAGGCCCGATTTGCCTAATAAGCCAAGTTTTCATGAATTAATATGTTTTCTCTAGTTTTTTCTTACGAAATGATAAAGCTACCCATTTCATTATGTATGAGGTCAATTTTTTTTTAATGGAGTTAAAATTAACGTAGATATATGACCGAACCTAACCAACCCTACCTAACCTAACCTATCTTCATAGGTTAGGTTCGGTTAGGTAGCAGAAAAAGTTAGGTTAGGTTAGGTAGGTTAGGTAGTCGAAAAAACATTAATTCATGAAAACTTGGCTTATTAGGCAAATCGGGCCTTGAATAGTAGGCTGATAAGTACGTTCTGGCTATTAGGTACGACATATATATATATATATTTATATATATATTTATATATATATATATTTATATATATATTTATATATATATATATATATATATATATATATATATATATATATATATATATATATATATATATATATATTTATATATATTTATATATATATATATATATATATACATATATACACAAATAACCGGATATATGCTATCAGACTTCAGTCTCCTTTATTCCAATGTTCTGATGTTCCAATGAATATTTCATGTATACGGCCCTCTTCATCTTCCTAAATTGCGTAAATTAAGCTTTATTGATCTTTCTTCATAAGGAACGTTTCTAATCCCTGAAATTAACTTTATTATACTTATTAGCAATTATCGATTCAAGCAATTTGCCCCGAATAGATGTTATGGTGATTGGACGATAGTTGGATGAAGTGATCCATCTTCCTTGTTAACAGTCTGGATAACGTTAGCAGCCCCAAAACAACACTGGTAATCTGCTCGAGTCTTTATGCTCATTAAACATGCAAGACAAGGGCTAACTAAGCTGTTCAATACATTCCTTAAGCACCCTGGCAATGCCCCCATCTGCTAAAGGGGATTTGTTGAGCTTCAATTTTCATATTTGTATAAAAATTTCCCTTGTGCTAACCACCAAGAGTGATGTTAGTCTCTTTACAATGTACACAGGTTTGTTGGGCGGCCAGTCTGATGAACTTTATTTAGGTAACTTGACGGGTCCAAAACTGATTGAGTAGCTTCGGCTATTTGCATCCTATTTTATAGACAGACAAAATGTTGCAATACTCTTTAGAAAATACAGAAAGGGTCGAGTGCAGGCGGGGAGGGAAGTGATGGGCGCGTGTGTGTGTGTACTCACCTAGTTGTGCTTGCCTGGGTTGAGCTTTGGCTTTTTGGTCCCGCCTCTCAACTATCAATCAACTGGTGTACAGATTCCTGAGCCTACTGGGCTCTATCATATCTACATTTGGAACTGTGTATGGAGTCAGCCTCCACCACATTACTGCCTAATGCATTCCATCTGTTAACTACTGACACTGAAAAAGTTCTTTCTAACGTCTCTGTGGCTCATTTGGGTAGTTTGTTTCCACCTGTGTCCCCTTGTTTGCGTACTACCCGTGTTAAACAGTTTATCATTATCAACCCTGTCAATTCCTCTGAGAATTTTGTAGGGGGTGATCATATCTCCCTTTATTCTTCTGTCGTCCAGTGTCGTGAGGTGCATTTCACGCAGATTCTCCTCGTAACTCATGCCTCTTACTTCTGGGACTAGTCTAGTGGCATACCTCTGAACTTTTTCCAGCTTCGTCTTGTGCTTGACAAGGTACGGGCTCCATGCTGGGACCGCATACTCCAGGATTGGTCTTACATATGTTGTATACAAGATTCTGAATGATTCATTACACAGGTTCCCGAAGGCTGTTCTGATGTTAGCCAGCCTCGTGTATGCCGCAGATGTAATTCTGTTTATGTGGGCTTCAGGTGACAGGTTTGGTGTGATATCAACTCCTCTCTCTGTCCGTTTCATTAAGTACTTCATCTCCTATTCTGTATCTGGCCTCCTGTTTCCAACGCCTAGTTTCATTACCTTACATTTACTTGGGTTGAACTTTAGTAGCCATTTGTCAGCACAATCATTCAGTCTGTTTAGGTCATCTTGTAGCCTCCTACTATCTTCCTCTGTTTTAATCCATCTCATAATTTTTGCATCATCAGCAAACAATGAGAGGAACGATTCTATACCCTCTTGAAGATCATTTACATATATCAGAAACTGGTGACGTCTCGCCAATCTGAGACCTCACCCCTCACAGTGACTCGCTGTCTTCTGTTGATTAGGTTCTCCCTTATCCAATGGAGTACCTTCCCTTTCACTCCAGCCTCTATCTCAAGCTTTTTCACTAGCCTCTTGTGTGGTACTGTATCAAAGGCTTTCGGCAATCCAAAAATATGCAGTCTGCCCACCCTTCTCTTTCTTGCCTGATTTTTGTTGCCTGGTCGTAGAATTCAATTAATCCTGTGAGGCAGGACCTGCCATCCCTGAACCCATGTTGATGCTGTGTTAAAAAGTTCTTTCGCTCCAGATGTTCCACTAGCTTTTTTCGCACAGTCTTCTCAAGCAACTTGCATGGTATGCAACTTAAGGACACTGGCCTGTAGTTCAGTGCCTCCTATCTATTCCCTTTCTTGTATATCGGGACTACATTAGCCGTCTTCCAAATTTTTGGCAGTTCACATGTTACCAGTGATTTGTTATACTCTATGGAGAGTGGCAGGCATAGTGTTTCTGCCTCTTCCTTTAATATCCATGAGAAAATTCTACCTGGGCCTATAGCCTTTGTCACATCCAACTCTAGATAAAGCTTCCTTACATCCTCGCTGGTAATCTCAAGCTCTTCAATTGGTTCCTGGTTATCTATTCCCTCTCTTATCTCTGGAACTTCTCCTTGCTCTAATGTGAAGACCTCCTGGAGTTTCTTATTCAGTTCCTCGCACACCTCCTTGTCGTTTGTAGTTAGTCTGCCTGCCCTCTACCCTCAATTTCATTACCTGTTCCTTTAGTGTTGTTTTTCTCCTGGTGTGGTTGTGCAGCAATTTAGGCTGAGTCTTTGCTTTGCTTGCGATGTCGTTTTCGTATTGCCCTTCTGCCTCTCTTCTCAACCTGACGTATACATTCCTGGCATTCTGGTATCTTTCTCTACTCTCAAGTGTCCTGTTATTTCTATAGTTTCTCCACGCCCTTTTACTTTTCTGCTTAGCTAGCCTACATCTCTGATTAAACCATGGGTTTCTCATCTACATTTCATTGTTTTCCTTTTGGACCGGGACACACTTGTCTGCGGCCTCCGTACACTTCTGCGTGATGTAGTCCATCATGTCTTGGGCCATCTTTTCCCTGAGCTCTGTTTCCCATGTTATATCTGTTAGGAATTTTCTTATCTACTCAAAGTTTCCCTTTCGGAATGCCACCCTATTGTTTTCAGTGCCGCTCCTCGGGTTCAATAACCCTTCGTCAACCAGGTTTCTCTCATCCTTGTGTGTGTGTGTTCATCTAGTTTTATTCACCTAATTTTGTTTTTTAATTTTGCCCCGAGGGGTGAGTTTATTGGGCAGCGCCACTCATCCTGTGAGTGGACACTCCGCCATAGTGACAGTATTGGGCAGCGCCACTCATCTTGTGAGTGGACACACCGCCATAGTGACAGTATTGGGCAGCGCCACTCATCTTGTGAGTGGACATACCTCCATAGCAGCATGTACAACACTCCCCAATAGGAAGAAAATCCACTGGGTTGTTCATCCTGTCACTTGTACCCAGTCACAGCTGGGACTTGCTTAAGTGTCTCAAGTGAACAGCTCCTCAAACAAGAAGATTAACATCTGTCAACCCTTAAAAGCTTACGTTATCTTGAGGGTGCAAAATGGGGAAATCTATTAAGAACAATATCAATATATGACAATAGTGGTTTCCTAACTCAAACAATACAGGGTTTCTTATTCTACACATTTCTAATGTCTCTCAGGTGTTCACATTCACGTAGATAGTGGTCAAGGCGGTGTCCGTCACTCTCATCACAGATTCTGCAACTTCACTGATAAACTGTTTTTTCCATTTCGAATCTCCAAGGATATTTGTATCCAAAACGGATTCTCGCTATTACTGATTCTCTCCCGCGTTCTCCTCCTCTTCGTCCATACTGATTGGGATTGCCAGCTGCAACCATGTTGTACCATCGTACAGATTCACTAGTTTGTGCTTCTATCCTCATTTCCTCAGTTACCTTGTCACGGTGATGTTGCCTGACAATACCTCTAATTTGTAGTAGAGTCTTGGGTATGAAGTATTCAATATGGTCTCCTTCAGCGCCTTCAGCGGCCAGCACATCTGCTCGTTCATTCCCACATATTCCAACATGGGAGGGGATCCACAGAAACTTGATGATTCTTCCCTGATTGGTAAGTACTCTCACAGCTCTTTTAATTTCAGATACTATTGCAAGATTTTCTGCCCGATTTTTACTGAGGCTTTGCAGTGCTGCTTTGGAATCAGTGCAATTCACTGCACTATTAGTGTTCCGTTCAAGAAACCTTAACTCCATAACAATGGCAGTTAGCTCTGCTTGCATTGAAGAGGCATAGCTCTCAGTGAGCTCTTTCTTTATTTCTGCGTTGGAAAGTATTATCCCTAATTACCGTGTATGCTGCACCAGCCCTGCCATTGACAGGATTAGATGACCCGTCAGTGTAGATTTGATCTAGTTCTTCCCCGCCTTCTTTATAAATTTCCACACGATACTTGTGCCTCATTCCCTGTGGTATCATGTTGAATTTTTTCGTTGCCATTTCATTGATGATAATCCTGCAAGAGTCATCCTCCCAGGGAGGTAACCTCTCTACAGGCAGGTCACGGGCCTTGCTCAAGCAGGTGAAGCTCTTCCATGTAGCAGACTGATCTGTGATGCCATTTTTTGCTTCTCATGTTTCCACCTGTAAGTAACACAGAGCTCAGTTTTTTCTTAGCAATATCATTGTAATGGGGATCTCTGGCTATCCTAATTCCAAGCTTAGCATTCAGTTCCTTAATTCTGCTTTTAACACTGGGGAGGGACAACTCTCGTAGATTGGACGTTTTGGCAGTTCTTGGAACTCCAAGAGTGATTGTCATGGCTTCATTTTAATACATTCAAGCCTTTTAATATCGCTTTGGGAGTAGGTACACAAACCTAGTGCGGCATAGTCTATGACGGAGCGCACATAGGCTGTGTACATCAATTGAAGCACGTCAATAGAGGCTCCATGTCCATTCCAGGTCATGGCTTTCAGTACCCTGAGTCGACTTTTGCATGTTCGTATGAGTTGGTTGAGCTCCTCTTTCTTCCCCTTGTTAGAGCCAACAGTGACGCTAAGGTACCGGTAGTGGTCAACCCATTCAAGTGTTACACCATTAATTTGTAGTTCTTCATTTTCTCCCCCTCTTATGACGAGAGTATGCTTTTGTCTTGTTTGTAGAGAGAGTGAAACCGAGCTCAATACATTTCCTTCCGAGGAGTTCAATGGACTGTTTAATTTTTCCCAAGGTGGGAGCTTGTATTCGGACATCATCTGCATATCCCACTTGTTGTGTTCCTTCCGGAAAACCAATATTTGCAATGGCGTTCATAAGTACATTGAATAGTGTAGGGCTTAAGACTCCACCTTGAGGGGTCCCGAGTTCCATATTCACTGTTCTCGAGACTGCTTCATTAAAGCAGACCTTAGCTTTCCTCCCTGTGAGGTAGGCTTTAATCCATTTCATGAGTCTTCCCTTGACACACATGCATGCAAGCTCGTCCAAGATCACAATCCCCTGCATTTTGTCGAAGGCTACTTTGATGTCAACAAACATAGAGTTCTTAACTATGTCATTAGCCAAGTAATTAACTATACAATTTGCTGTGCTCCGTCTTTTAACAAATCCATTGACCCCCTCCTCTAACCTGCCTATTTTGTGCAACAGTCTGTTTAGGATGATTCTTTCAAGCATCTTGCAAGTGCATGACATTAGACTGATAGGTCTGTAATTGCTAGGGTCATTGGGTTTCGGTATGGGGACAATTATTGCATGTTTCCATTGTGTGGGTAACACTTCACTTAGGAATGACTTGTTAAAAAAGTGGAGTAGTGGCTTCCCAGTCACTTCACACAGTGCATTGAGTATGTCGTAGGTGACGCCATCTTCACCAGGTGCAGTACTTTTACCCTTTTTCATAGCCCCCTTTACTTCCTGGGCTGTGATTGGTTCCCTATACTCGTCATCACTAGACTGTGCTCTTGTTATCCTAATCCTTCTGTCACTATGTCGCAGGAGCTGTTCCCTGCTTACTTCTGCAGGGAGGGAGGAGGAGGAGGATGCTGCATCACTCCACTTGTGAATTAGTTCCTCAGCCTTACCCTGGGGGTCTTTGTGAGCCGCAGGCCGGGCTCTGCCCCCCCTTAGCTATCTGAAATTTTTGCCCACACTTGTCTTGCAGATGTTTCTCTTCCAATAGAGCTAGTGAAGTCACGCCATTGTCGTTCCCGCTCTTTAATCTTCTCTTCCCTGGCTAATTGACACACAGTTTTAAACAACTCTTGGTTACTTTCAGTGGGATATCTCCGGTACTCTCTACTCATGTCTCGCACATTTGCATTAAACATCTTTATGTAATCGTTCTCATACCATTTTATTTTCTTCCTCTGAGGGTTACTTCGCCCAGGCGTACGGCGCGGAACTCTGAGACAGCTCTCAATTTGGTGATTAAGGTCATCAACAAATGTGTCAATGTCTTCTGGGATTTGGTATTCCGTGAACTAGTCACTCATCCTGTTTATGAAGTGCGGCCTCATATCTGGTCCGAGTGATAACCTTTTTCTTTTATTCGTTTCTTTCCTTCTCTTGCTCATGTCGACGGTGGTAATCAGTGCCCAGTGGTCACTACATAAACTGTGCACAATGTGTGTACTGGCATCCGTGTCCTGTGCATTCAGCAGGAGAGCATAGTCTAGTCTTCCTCCTCTGAGGTGAGTTGGCTGTTCATCACCCAGGACTCTAAGGTTTTCACTTCCCTGACATAGAGTGACAGTGGTTTCCGTCCACTGACATTGGGCTGATGACAGTTGGCACCAAAGTGAGGGTGTCTGGCATTAAGGTCACCGACCAGCAGGGTAGGTTCTTCAGTAACAAATTCAGGCAGTGTGTCAAGGTCAAGTTTACTCTGTGGCACATTATTCATCTAGTTATGCTTGCGGGGTTGAGCTCAGCTCTTTCGGCTCGCCCCTCATCTGTCAGTCAATTGTTACTAACTACTAACTAAATAAAAACACACACACACACACACACACACACACACACACACACACACAGGAAGCAGCCCGTAACAGCTGTTTAACTCAGAGGTACCTATTTACTGCTAGGTAACAGGAGCATCAGGGTGAAAGAAACTCTGCCCATTATGTTTTCTCGCCGGCGCCGGGAATCAAACCCGGGCCACTGGATTACGTGTCCAGCGTGCTGTCCACACAGTCACCCTATATGTGTGTGTGTGGGTGTGTGTGCGTGCGTGCTTACGCTCGCGCGTTTGTGTTAAACATGAATGGCCCCCAAGCCAATATGTTTGGCTAGGGGGCCAAACCTATCCTCCAGCCCAAGCAATAAGTCAAATACTGACTTAGCTTCAACTACTCAAGCGCAGCCTTTTCACTCATTCAGAAGGGTACCAATTATAAGTTGAGAACATCGCTGCCCTCTGCTCTGATGATGGGTTGGTCTACAACCTCTTTATCCCTCCAAGAATTCGAATCTTGGTACCATACACTTGGTACCATGCACTTGGTACCATACACTTGGTACCATACACTTGGTACCATACACTTGGTACCATGCACTTGGTACCATACACTTGGTACCATACACTTGGTACCATGCACTTGGTACCATGCACTTGGTACCATACACTTGGTACCATGCACTTGGTACCATACACTTGGTACCATGCACTTGGTACCATGCACTTGGTACCATGCACTTGGTACCATGCACTTGGTACCATGCACTTGGTACCATGCACTTAGTACCATACACTTGGTACCATGCACTTGGTACCATGCACTTGGTACCATGCACTTGGTACCATGCACTTGGTACCATGCACTTGGTACCATACACTTGGTACCATACACTTGGTACCATACACTTGGTACCATACACTTGGTACCATGCACTTGGTACCATGCACTTGGTACCATACACTTGGTACCATGCACTTGGTACCATACACTTGGTACCATACACTTGGTACCATACACTTGGTACCATGCACTTGGTACCATACACTTGGTACCATACACTTGGTACCATACACTTGGTACCATACACTTGGTACCATACACTTGGTACCATACACTTGGTACCATGCACTGAACCACACTAATATAACCACTGAACCAGGGAAGTCCTTGAGCATGCGAGGATCGCACTGCCACATGGGTGTAAAGCTCGTATAGTCCTCCAAGATAATGTTCAATTGACCAATGTATGACCCCACAGGGACAGGAACCTGGGCCGCCTGGGTGTAATACCAGTAGCAGCTCAGTGTTATACCCACACAGTAGAACACTATCTGTGTCTATCAGGATCAAAAGTTACGCCATAAACTGTCATGAACGCTTCCAGCCTGTGAAGATAATCTCCATTTGAATACGAGCAGTCTATTGGCTAATATGTTATTGTTTTTTTGCTGTGCTGTTCAAACATTTGTTGTGTTTCTGCGCCAAGAAAAATTTAGAACAGCAGAAGTATTGCGGCTTGTGCTTCATAAATCACCGAGAAGTGGGCTAGGGCGGCTCCGGATCGTTGGTGTGAAAATTACCGAATTAAATAACACAAATTTTAAATTTTTAGATTATTTTTAGAGTGAATTTTTTTATCTCGAATGTTGTTCATCGCAAAAGGAAGATAATTATGAGAATGTATGATATTATGAGAGATTATTAAATTATTATTATTCGGTGTATCAATAGCGTAGATAATACAGTGTACCTGGGTGTATCAGTGGGTTAGATAAGACAGTGTACCTGGGTGTATCAGTGGGTTAGATAAGACAGTGTACCTGAGTGTATCAGTGGGTTAGATAAGACAGTGTACCTGGGTGTATCAGTGGATTAGATAAGACAGAGTACCTGGGTGTATCAGTGGGTTAGATAAGACAGTGTACCTAGGTGTATCAGTGGGTTAGATAAGACAGAGTGTACCTGAGTGTATCAGTGGGTTAGATAAGACAGTGTACCTGAGTGTATCAGTGAGTTAGATAAGACAGTGTACCTGGGTGTATCAGTGGGTTAGATAAGACAGTGTACCTGGGTGTATCAGTGGGTTAGATAAGGGTGGCCATGAAGACAAGTTGATAAGGTGAGTGTGAGAGATATATTTACCTGAATATACCTCAGGGCCGTAATCTTCCTGGGGTACCTAGACAAAGACAGGAAGTCGGCGGCTTGTCAAAAGTTTTTCCACTGTTCTTAAGAATTATTTATATCTGGATAATAAACTGAAGTAATTTCTCTGCATTTACGGCTTCGGCAGATAAGCAGTTTCATGGGTTTATAACCCTTCAATGGAGGGTTAACCGGCTTTGCCCGGGTTCCCCCTCTCTCTTCTTCCCTCTCTCCCAACCAATCTTCCCCTTTCTTCTGTTCTCTCTTCCCATCTCCCCTCTCAAACCTCCGCCTGTCTCCCGCCTCTCTACCCTTCTCCCTCTCACACTTTTCGCTCCTCTCCTCACTTTTTCTAAATCTCCCTTCCTATCTACTTCTCTTCCCTCATTTTCTTCTGTCTTCTCTCTCTCTCTCTCTCTCTCTCTCTCTCTCTCTCTCTCTCTCTCTCTCTCTCTCTCTCTCTCTCTCTCTCTCTCTCTCTCTTTACCTCTTTTCAAACATTCCATCTTTCGCCCCCAATCCCTTTCTTGTTCTTCTTATCCCTATCGCTATTTTTTCTCTATGTCTGTCTTGTTCTCTGTGCTTGCATCTGTCTGTCTCTGTATAATACTGTCTATATGTGTCAGTTTATCTCTGACTGTCTCTCTATCTTTTCCCTGGTCGAATCGATCTCTCTACAGGTCTATCTATGTCTCTCTCTATTTGTCTGTATATCGGTCTCTGCATGTATGTCTGTCTCTGTCTCCTTCTCATGCTGTCTCATTTCTTCTGTCTCTGTCTTTTCACTCACTGTCTCTGTGTTGCTTTCTCTTATAAAATAATATAATAGTACACCATTCGCACGTGGGAGGTCTGCTGGTGGGAGGAGCCTAGTAGTGTGAAGTATTAACATGAATAATAGTTACCCGTCTGCTTTGAGAAGGAGGCGGGGCTAAAGAAGCCTTTGACGTTGTGGGAGGATCGTCTGTTTTATACTGTTGTGGCCAAAGTATGAATAACAGTAAATTTATGTTATTTTTTCGAGATCAGCGAGTCTCAAAGTGTACATTACTTTAAGATAACGTTATAAAGCGTTTGTTTTCAAAAATATTTAGCTTGTGGTAGCCAGTTGACGGTGCCAGAGAAAGTCTCCGGGGGTCAGAATGTGACCCATATCACGCTGGTCTCTCTTGAATTATGGCGAGACTAACCTGTCTATGCAGGCGATGAGTCACAATAACGTGGCTGAAGTATGTTGACCAGACCACACACTAGAAATTGAAGGGACGACGACGTTTCGGTCCGTCCTGGATCATTCCAGGACGGACCAGGACACAATCGACTTGAGAATGGTCCAGGACGGACCGAAACGTCGTCGTCCCTTCAATTTCTAGTGTGTGGTCTGGTTAACCTGTCTATGTCCGTCTAGTGGCTTAGATTATTCCACCCTTCAAAGTTGGGTGAGGCTAACCTTGCATCCATCCTTAGACAATCAAACAAACAAACAAACTAAAAAAACCCTTCTCTGTAATAGACACAGATGGGTGAAAAGTCATATCTTGCGTCCTTCATTGTGACCAGTTGAGATGGAAACCTTTGCCAGCAGTATATGTGATTTAACAAACGTCATTATAATTCTCGGTAATGCCCAACAACCCGTGATCCCAAACAAACGTGTCAACCTTCATGACTTTCTCTTATCACTGTTAGTCTGTGAGTTTGTGATCACTAAACTCCTGAAAGAATATTGTAATATGGATGGCAAACAAAACACTGTCATTGTTTACGTTGCAGATGATTTGATTATATCGCTCACGGGCAGAAAAAAGGCCTTCTACTTCAGGTAATTTTCTTTCCAAAGATATCATTAATCTTAGCAAGTTGCTAATACGGTGACTGAGAATATTCTATGTCAGATTCATACCATTACTCTTCATATGGTAAAGTCGATTTATTAAACTTTGTGAGTGTTTTTATACATGTGTTCACTTTATTTACGCTAGAAATATTACCAGCGCCACATATTGGGATGTAGGAGGATTGTTGTTGTTATAAACTCGGCTACTCGGAACAAAAAGTTCCAAATAGCACCAAGTAGCGATGACCGGGCCGCGAGGACGCTAAGCCCCGAAACCAACTCAAGGTAAGATAACACGGGCTATGGTGAGCCCGTAGTGGACTTGTATAGGAGGATTTTACCATATAATTTGAAGTTCTCAACCGCTTGGAAAAAGATTTGAATTATTAGCAGAAGACGTGCAACCTTGAGGATAGACTAAGAAACTTAAGGCCAGGTAAAGAATACCATTACTTTCCTTTCATTATTCTTCCACTATCTCCAAGTATTTCCTATCGTAAGTGACCAACGAGGTGATAACGATGGCGCGTTAGTGAGAAACACACACAAAACACTTATTTAGCGGGTGATGAGACACATTATCTCAGAGGAGGAAAACAGCGTTAGGAAAACCAATAACAGGAACACAAGAGTGGAGTAGAGAGTGACAGTATGGCATTTGCCTGACACTTGACACCAGAGTGAGGCATGACAGTTGACACCAGAGTGGGGCATGACAGTTGACACCAGAGTGAGGCATGACAGTTGACACCAGAGTAAGGCATGACAGTTGACACCAGAGTAAGGCATGACAGTTGACACCAGAGTGGGGCATGACAGTTGACACCAGAGTGAGGCATGACAGTTGACACCAGAGTGAGGCATGACAGTTGACACCAGAGTAAGGCATGACAGTTGACACCAGAGTGAGGCATGACAGTTGACACCAGAGTGAGACATGACAGTTGACACCAGAGTGAGGCATGACAGTTGACACCAGAGTGAGGCATCACAGTTGACACCAGAGTGAGGCATGACAGTTGACACCAGAGTGAGGAATGACAGTTGACAGTTAACTCCAGAGTGAAGAGTGAGAGTTGGTTCAGAAACTGAGAATTAACGTTGAGAATGAACAAAAGAAAACAAACAAATGAGAATAAAGACAATCAAAGCATGTACTCAAACAAAACAAATAATGCGCTTTGAATATTTTCCTAACCAAAATACTTGCCTGAAAATAGTCCAAAATGATTTCTAACCGAAATTTCAACCACGGAAGAGAAATACCTTCAAGTAGCCATTAAATGCAGTAACCGAGTAGAAATAAGCGAGGCATTTAATAACATATAAGACCTTTTTAAATTACTTTCAAGAAGATACAGGTTCCAGTTCTTGCTCACACTTTAGCCTGAACAAAAGTTATTGTTTGCTGAAGCATTTATTGCTTGGTGGTGAGATGGAGGCTTTACGAGCACGGTGCGTGGTTTTAGGAAACATTACTTGGTGATTTATAAGCATTAAATGCTGGTTTTCAAGCATTGTACTTTGTGATACATGCATGCTGGTTTCCTTAACAAGCATTGTTCCTTGCTATACAAAATTTGTGTGCTTTACAGGCAAGCTGTGTTACAAGCATGGTGGATATTTGAAAGGCATTGTATGTCTGACAAGCACCGAGTCATGTTTTACACGTATCTTGTGTTTTCTTCATATATTGTGATATTTTACAAGTATTTATTTGTTGTTTTACCTGATTAGTGTATTGTTTAACAACTGTTGCTTGTCTTTAAAAAAAAAATGGTGTTTGTTTACAATCAATGCATATTGTTCAGCATTTTGTGTTGTTCTACGAGCATGGTAAATTTTTATACAAATGGTTATTTTACAGGAGTGAGGTATTGTTTGACATGTGTTTTGTGTTTAACAAGCACACAGTGACCTTCTACGTGTACAGTGTGCTAGTTGAAAATCAAATTTTTTAACAATCATGATTTTTAGTTACATTTTTTACAAGCATTATGAGTTTTTTCAAAGTATTGAAATGTGTGATATTTTTCAAAGTATGTGATGTTTTACAAGTATTGAGATGTGTTTTATAAGCATTATGTTGTGTTTCATAAAAACTATATTTCGTTTTGAATGCACGGGAGCTTGTTTATACAATAGTGTATTGGTTTATAATCATGGTGACCTCCCAGGTTGTTGCTCTGACAATGCTGCATAATGCATATACAATGCTGCACGCTCGATATACAATGGTGCATGCTGGATATACAATGCTGCATGCTGGATATACAATGCTGCACGCTGGATATACAATGCTGCATGCTGGATATACAATGCTGCACGCTGGATATACAATGCTGCATGCTGGATATACAATGCTGCACGCTGGATATACAATGCTGCACGCTGGATATACAATGCTGCACGCTCGATATACAATGCTGCACGCTGGATATACAATGCTGCACGCTGGATATACAATGCTGCACGCTCGATATACAATGCTCCACGCTGGATATACAATGCTGCACGCTCGATATACAATGCTGCACGCTGGATATACAATGCTGCACGCTCGATATACAATGCTGTATGCAGGATATACAATGCTGCACGCTGGATATACAATGCTGCACGCTCGATATACAATGCTGCACGCTGGATATACAATGCTGCACGCTCGATATACAATGCTGCACGCTGGATATACAATGCTGCACGCTGGATATACAATGCTGCACGCTGGATATACAATGCTGCACGCTCGATATACAATGCTGCACGCTGGATATACAATGCTACACGCTCGATATACAATGCTGCACGCTGGATATACAATGGTGCATGCTGGATATACAATGGTGCATGCTGGATATACAATGCTGCATGCTGGATATACAATGCTGCATGCTGGATATACAATGGTGCATGCTGGATATACAATGGTGCATGCTGGATATACAATGCTGCACGCTGGATATACAATGCTGTATGCAGGATATACAATGCTACATGCTGGATATACAATACTGCTCGCTGGATATACAATGCTGCACGCTGGATATACAATGCTGCACGCTGGATATACAATACTGCACGCTGGATATACAATGCTGCACGCTGGATATACAGTTGGTGCATGCTGGATATTTAATGCTGTATGCTGGATATACAATGCTTCAAGCTAGATATCACCAGAAGAGGGTTAGTGGGGATTTAAACCCCCAAAGGGAGCTCTGGTTGATGCACCAGACTGTTACGTGCGGGCAGGCAGACAGTGCCCAACCACTCCCTGACAGAACAAACAGCCGACCTCGGCAGCCACACTCCCGCTGCCGTCGGTCGACCAGGAATGGACACTGGAGTGCTGGTAATTTACCCAGGAGATCACCCTGTACGCCTCTTGATCTTGGAAAGGGGTTCAGCATCACATATTTAGGGGGTGCGGCTCCAACACTGGTCTCGATGTCTTGTATACATACCCTACTTGAGCCGCCGTGACTCCCCACTCTCTTCTTGTTTGGAATGATCTCCTAAATTCCTCTTTTATGAATTAGTGTCAACTGTCACCCTGTCTGCTGCCATGACCCCTCTCCCCCCCCCTTCTCTCTCTCTCTCTCTCTCTCTCTCTCTCTCTCTCTCTCTCTCTCTCTCTCTCTCTCTCTCAGAAAGGTTAAAGAGCAAAAAGATGAATTACGGAACGAACAGATGAATTACGGAACGTTCAGAGGAATTACGGAACCTTCAGAGAGATAAAAGAGCAAAAAGATAAATTACGGAACGAACAGATGAATTACGGAACGAACAGATGAATTACGCCTCGTTCAAAACAACAGTGTACTGAACTGAGAGAGAGTAATCCTAGGGACCTAAATCACCGACATATATTATAAACTGAGCACTGGCCACACTGAGGAAGATGGTGGACCTAATGAACGTTATGCAACGGCGCTTCACAACACAAAATGATGGCACAAATATGGAAGGAGAGAACTGCCACCTTACCTGATCTTTACTAGGAATATAATAGGCTTAAGTAGCTCAGGAGCACTAGACGCTACGAGGAGCACAGGACGCTACGAGGAGCACATGACGCTACGAGGAGCACATGACGCTACAGGGAGACCATGACGCTACGAGGAGCACAGGACGCTACAAGGAGCACAGGACGCTACGAGGAGCACATGACGCTACAGGGAGACCATGACGCTACAAAGAGCACAGGACGCTACAAGGAGCACAGGACGCAACAAGGAGCACTAGACGCTACAAGGAGCACTAGACGCTACAAGGAGCACTAGACGCTACAAGGACCACTAGACGTTACGAGGAGCACAGGACGCTACAAGGAGCACAGGACGCTACTAGGAACACAGGACGCTACAAGGCGCACAGGACGCTATAAGGAGCACAGGACGCTACAAGTAGCACAGGACTTTACAAGGAGCACAGGACGCTACAGGGAGCACAGGACGCTACAAGGAGCACAGGACACCACAAGGAGCACAGGACGCTACTTGGAGCACAGGACGCTACAAGGAGCACAGGACGCCACAAGGAGCACAGGACGCTACTTGGAGCACAGGTCGCTACAAGGAGCACAAGACGTTACTAGGAGAACAGGACGCTACAAGGAGCACAGGACGCTACAAGGAGCACAGGACGCTACAATGAGCACAGGACGCTACAAGGAGCTCAGGACGCTACTTGGAGCACAGGACGCTACTAGGAGAACAGAACGCTACAAGGAGCACAGGACGCTACTAGGAGCACAGGACGCTACAAATAGCATAGAACGCTACTAGGAGCACAGGACGCTACAAGAAGCACAGGACGCTACAAGGAGCACAGGACGCTACAGGGAGCACAGGACGCTACAGGGATCACAGGACGCTACTAGGAGCACAGGACGCTACAAGGAACACAGGACGCTACAAGGAGCACAGGACGCTACAAGGAGCACAGGACGCTACAATGAGCACAGGACGCTACAAGGAGCTCAGGACGCTACTTGGAGCACAGGACGCTACTAGGAGAACAGAACGCTACAAGGAGCACAGGACGCTACTAGGAGCACAGGACGCTACAAATAGCATAGAACGCTACTAGGAGCACAGGACGCTACAAGAAGCACAGGACGCTACAAGGAGCACAGGACGCTACAGGGATCACAGGACGCTACTAGGAGCACAGGACGCTACAAGGAACACAGGACGCTACAAGGAGCACAGGACGCTACAAGGAGCACAGGACGCTACAGGGCGCACAGGACGCTACTAGGAGCACAGGACGCTACAAGAAGCACAGGACGCTACTAGGAGCACAGGACGCTACAAGAAGCACAGGACGCTACAAGGAGCACAGGACGCTACAGGGAGCACAGGACGCTACAGGGATCACAGGACGCTACTAGGAGCACAGGACGCTACAAGGAACACAGGACGCTACAAGGAGCACAGGACGCTACAAGGAGCACAGGACGCTACAGGGCGCACAGGACGCTACTAGGAGCACAGGACGCTACTAGGAGCACAGGACGCTACTAGGAGCACAGGTCGCTACAAGGAGCACAGGACGATACTAGGAGCACAGGACGCTACTAGGAGCACAGGACACTACTAGGAGCACAGGACGCTACAAGGAGCACAGGACGCTACTAGGAGCACAGGTCGCTACTAGGAGCACAGGACGCTACAAGGAGCACAGGACGCTACAGGGAGCTCAGGACGCTACTAGGAGCACATGACGCTACAAGGAGCACAGGACGCTACAAGGAGCACAGGACGCTACAAGGAGCACAGGACGCTACTAGGAGCACAGGACGCTACAAGGAGCACAGGACGCTACTAGGAGCACAGGTCACTACTAGGAGCACAGGACGCTACAAGAAGCACAGGACGCTACTAGGAGCACAGGACGCTACAAGAAGCAAAGGACCCTACAGGGAGACCAGGACGCTACAAGGTGCACAGGACGCTACAAGAAGCACAGGACGCTACAGGGAGCACAGGTCGCTACTAGGAGCACAGGACGCTACAAGAAGCACAGGACGCTACAAGGAGCACAGGACGCTACTAGGGGCACAGGACGCTACTAGGAGCACAGGAGGCTACAAGGAGCACAGGACGCTACAGGGAGCTCAGGACGCTACTAGGAACACAGGTCGCTACAAGAAGCACAGGACGCTACTAGGAGCACAGGTCGCTACTAGGAGCACAGCACGCTACAAGAAGCACAGGACGCTACTAGGAGCACAGGACGCTACAAGAAGCACAGGACGCTACAAGAAGCACAGGACGCTACAAGAAGCACAGGACGCTACAAGAAGCACAGGACGCTACAGGGAGCACAGGACGCTACTAGGAGCACAGGACGCTACAAGAAGCACAGGACGCTACAAGAAGCACAGGACGCTACAAGAAGCACAGGACGCTACAAGAAGCACAGGACGCTACAAGAAGCACAGGACGCTACAGGGAGACCAGGACGCTACAAGAAGCACAGGACGCTACAAGAAGCACAGGACGCTACAGGGAGACCAGGACGCTACAAGGAGCACAGGACGCTACAAGAAGCACAGGACGCTACAGGGAGCACAGGACGCTACAAGGAGCACAGGACGCTACAAGAAGCACAGGACGCTAGAGGGAGACCAGGACGCAACAAGGAGCACAGGACGCAACAAGGAGCACAGGACGCTACAGGAAGCACAGGACGCTACAGGGAGCACAGGACGCTACAGGGAGCACAGGACGCTACAGGAAACACAGGACGCTACAAGGAGCACAGGACGCTACAGGGAGCACAGGACGCTACAGGGAGCACAGGACGCTACAGGAAACACAGGACGCTACAGGAAACACAGGACGCTACAAGGAGCACAGGTCGCCAAGTCTTATACGAGCTGTGACAACATCTGTTAGTCTACTGACTTTGTTACTTGCCGCATACACATGTTTTACTTCACACATTTCATTGTGATGAACAATGGACCTACTAGTTCCAGTTTGCACTGTTCTACTTTCTTCAAATCCATCTAGGAGTTCTCGTCTAATGACACTTTTAAGGGACCTATTTGATAACTCAAGATTCCATTCAATACTGTCTTTATTTACTGCAGCCTTCTCTGGCAGTTCGGCTTGTATAGGGATCTAGATAAAGTAAAGTGTAAAGTGTGTGGACATAGGCAGGGACACACACTCGAACACTATATCTTGGATTGTTGTAAAATTGAGCCTTTTAGAGATAAGTCTAAGCTCACTCTGTATGATATGGCAACCTATCTTATTACCATGGATAAATTACCTGAAATCCTTGCACTGTACCCACATTTTGCTTCCAGTAGATGAACGACAGATGAGATTCAGAAACAAGTAGTGTATTGTGAGGACTAATAATAAACAGAAGCTCCCCTATGACTCTGTAATATCCCCATTGGCCAAACTATTATGTATTAACGATAAGACCTACCATTAATGTATGATGACTTACTGTAAATATGTAGCTCTTGTAATAACACTTTCTCTGTAACTAGCTGACATTGTATCTATAAAGTGTGAAGGATTGAAGAAATTGTTTATGTAATAATCTAAGATGAGGTCTGATAAAGACCTTTTGTGCCCTCTGTAATGCTTTTGCGCTACCGCTCACAGGATGAGTATGGGGTGCACAATAAACTAGCCGCCTTCGGCGGCAACAATCAAAGCACAGGTCGCTACTAGGAGCACAGGACGCTACTAGGAGCACAGGACGCTACAAGGAGCACAGGACGCTACAGGAAACACAGGACGCTACAAGGAGCACAGGTCGCTACTAGGAGCACAGGAAGCTACAAGGAGCACAGGACGCTACAAGGAGCACAGGACGCTACAAGGAGCACAGGACGCTACAAGGAGCACAGGACGCTACAAGGAGCACAGGACGCTACAGGAAACACAGGACGCTACAGTGAGCACAGGACGCTACTAGGAGCACAGGACGCTACAAGGAGCACAGGACGGTACAAGGAGCACAGGACGCTACAGGGAGCACAGAACGCTACAAGGAGCACAGGACGCTACAGGGAGCACAGGACGCTACAGGGAGCACAGGTCGCTACTAGGAGCACAGGACGCTACTAGGCCACAGGACGCTACAAGAAGCACAGGACGCTACAAGGAGCACAGGACGCTACTAGGAGCACAGGACGCTACAAGAAGCACAGGACGCTACAAGGAGCACAGGACGCTACTAGGAGCACAGGACGCTACAAGAAGCACAGGACGCTACAAGGAGCACAGGACGCTACAAGGAGCACAGGTCGCTACTTGGAGCACAGGACGCTACAAGAAGCACAGGACGCTACAATGAGCATAGGTCGCTACTAGGAGCACAGTACGCTACAAGGAGCACAGGACGCTACAGGGAGCTCAGGACGCTACTAGGAGCACAGGCCGCTACTAGGAGCACAGGACGCTACAGGGAGCACAGGTCGCTACTAGGAGCACAGTACGCTACAAGGAGCACAGGACGCTACTAGGAGCACAGTGCGCTACAAGGAGCACATGACGCTACAAGGAGCACAGGACACTACAAGGAGCACAGGATGCTACAAGGAGCACAGGACGCTACAAGGAGCACAGAACGCTACAAGAAGCACAGGACGCTACAAGGAGCACAAGACGCTACAAGGAGCACAGGACGCTACAAGGAGCACAGGACGCTACAGGAAACACAGGACGCTACAAGGAGCACAGGACGCTACAGGAAACACAGGACGCTACAAGGAGCACAGGACGCTACAGGAAACACAGGACGCTACAGGGAGCACAGGATGCTACAGGGAGTAGAGGACGCTACAAGGAGCACAGGATGCTACAAGGAGCACAGGACGCTACAAGGAGCACAGGACGCTACAGGGAGCACAGGACGCTACAAGGAGCACAGGATGCTACAGGGAGCACAGGACGCTACAGGGAGCACAGGACGCTACTAGGAGCACAGGACGCTACAGGGAGCACATGACGCTACAGGGAGCACAGGACGCTACAGTGAGCACAGGACGCTACTAGGAGCACAGGACGCTACAGGGAGCACAGGACGCTACAGGGAGCATAGGACGCTACAGTGAGCACAGGACGCTACTAGGAGCACAGTACGCTACAAGGAGCACAGGACGTTACAAGGAGCACAGGACGCTACAAGGAGCACAGGACGCTACAGTGAGCACAGGACGCTACTAGGAGCACAGGACGCTACAAGGAGCACAGGACGCTACAAGGAGCACTGGACGCAACAGGGAGCACAGGACGCTACAGGGAGCACAGGACGCTACAGAGATCACAGGACGCTACTAGGAGCACAGGACGCTACAGAGATCACAGGACGCTACTAGGAGCACAGGACGCTACAAGGAGCACAGGACGCTACAAGGCGCACAGGACGCTACTTGGAGCCAGAGACAATTGCGTCTTGTTCCTTCAGTATACTATTTATATAATAATATTGAGAGGAAAAGAGTTATGGAACGTATTAATTTGATGGTGGGGAAAGAATTTCATGAAAACATTTGAGAGTATTTTGGTGAAGGTGAAATGAGAAGGTAACACGACGGAGCGGGGAGAGGGGGGGGGGGAGGGGTCCCACGCCAGCACACACGTGGCAACATGTGGGGAGGTCACTGGACTGCGCCAGGCATCCCAACACTTCCAAACATGGCAACCCTGTGAGACTTGACAGGAATTTTGCTGGTTCTTTCACAGTTGCACACGCCGGGCAACTGTGCAAGGAGCACACAGGGCAAATGTGCAAGGAGCACCCTGGGCAAATGTGCACGGAGCACCCTGGGCAAATGTGCACGGAGCACACGGTGCAACTGTGCAAGGAGCTGTCAGGTGTTCACCCCCTTCCTACCTGTGGTTAGGGTCGTTCCACGGGTTTTAGCCCCTCAGTACTGGGCGCCACTGCTCGCCCTTGGGCTCCCTCAGTCAACTAAGGGCTGCCCTTATACACCCCTAGCGAGTGGGGAGGTTCAAGCTTCTTATAACTCTCCTAAACCTGCCTGTCCTGCCACTGGGACATTTTCTCTTGCTGTATCTGGTCTGTCCTGAGGTCGGCAGCTGGGTGTTTATACTCGTGTCCCAGCAACACGTCAGTGGTCTCATTAATTATCTTGGCTAAGGATGCAATGTCACGTGCAGTGCAAGGAGTCACTAATGGCCTCATAAATATATATATAGCCCTAGAAACTGGAGGCTCACTTAAACTCATCAATTAGTTTAAAAGGTTTACTGAAGAAAAACATATATACACATACAAATTGTATAAAGAAATGCCAAAAGGGGGAAATCGTCCGCTGGTGGCAACACTTCTCGATGACACGTCTCTAGCAACACGGTCAGCTGACTGGGTCCACTCCTCGAGCCGCGGGGCACACCTGGCGCCTCTGACAGCACGATCAGCTGGCACTTCTACCTGTCAGAACGTCGTGATTTTCCCACGCCTCTAGCAATGCGATCAGCTGGGCGTTTCAGGGTACGTTGCTGGCTCTTTGCACACCAGCTACCCTTCCAGGATCACTAACATCACCACGTTAATGCTCACATGCACCAACTCACAACTAAATGCTCTTGGCACCTAGCCTAATATTCTATCACTTAGACAATAAAATGAGAAGAAATGTTCACACATACAAAATACTCTAGTTCACCTAGATCAAAAGGGGTAAAGGGAGGGACAATTATCTACTTTATTTCACTCCAACCACGAAGTTGACTCGTCCACCGTTGAGGGATGTTAAGGTTCCTGGTCCTGGCGTCTGCTCTGCCGACGACTAGTTCCCACCACACACACAGGTTCCTCCGTGGCCTTCGTGGTAACGCGTCCTAACCGTCCTGACTCCCAACAAGTACTGCCTTCCTCCTCCTTTTCTCTGGGGTACTGGAGACAGGTACCTCCGTCGTCCTCCTCCACTCTCACTGGCACTGCCGACACCTCGCAGTCCAGCACAGCTTCCCCTCGCCTCACTGCCAGCAGATTTGGCCCGGCCGTAGCTACTTGCTTGATGTAGAATACGTGGTTCTCTGGGCGTCGCAGACGTTACCAGCCCAACGTTCCCTCTGCTGCAGACTCTTGATAGAGCTCTTGGCTCTCTAATCCGGTCCGTCCTTGCCTCTGGGCACTCCACGGAAGTTGGATGGCTTCTCAGACTGTCTGCAGAATCGAAGCGGAGTTTGAATCTACTGGTAAGGGCTCTCTAGACCCGGAGCTCACCCCGAGCGCGTCTTCCCTCTATGACGGCTCGTGACGTACTCTTATCGCCCAGGCGCCAGCCGCCCCCTGAGCCCTCTGCCTCATGACGTCACACCGCCCGAGGGTTCTCGTCATTGGTCATTTCCGGCACGTGACCTCACCTGGCCAATCAGGTGCCAGGAAGCGTCAGGACGTCTTGGCGGGAAACAGGATGGCTCGACACCGTCCTGTGCTTCAAAAGGCGTAAGCCCCTAGCATTATCAAACTTAGCTGGCCATTTTACAGCCAGCTTAATCACGCTCCACGTTTTCCCACACATGAAAATGTTCCCTGAACATCAGAGAATACTCAGGCTACGGAGATATGACACTTCTAAGCTGGGAAGGAAGAAATATAGGGGGTGGGACACCGTCACAGAGCACACCGGACACCTGTGCATGGAGCACACGGGACAATTGTGCAAGGAGCACACGGTGCAACCGTGCAAGGGGCACACGGGGCAACTGTGCAAGGAGCACATGGGACAACTGTGCAAGGGGCACACGAGGCAACTGTGCAAGGAGCACACGGGGCCACTGTGCAAGGAGCACACGGGGCCACTGTGCATGGAGCACACGGTGCATCTGTACAAAGAGCACACGGTGCAACTGTGCAAGGAGCACACGGTGCAACTGTGCAAGGAGCACACAGGACAACTGTGCAAGGAGCACACGGTGCAACTGTGCCAGGAGCACACGGGGCCACGCAGCAAGGAGCACAGATATTAACTGGGAACAGGCAGGCAGTGATGCATCTTCTGTCAAACAATCACAATTTGTTTGACAGAAGATACATGCTCTCTGTCTGGGTTCACCAAGCTCCCAGTTGCATCTGTAACCCTAGACGTAGTCAATATATCCGACCTACTACTTCCCTGTGGATTCCTTTTGGGATATTTAACCTATCTAACTTGGTGGGCTAATTATACCATATTGCCGAGGGCGAACCTTCAGCTACTCTCTGGTGTAGATGGGCTTTGTTGAGTTGTGAGTTTTTTGTTGATGTATTTTATGTAGTCTTGGCTGGGTTGGAATGTTTTATGTATCACTCTATGACGAGTTGCCAATTTAGTAATTTCATTGGCTTTCCCGTTTAATGGGATTCCAACATGGGATGGGGTCACGTTTAGGGTGATGTTCAGTCTTTTGCCTTAAGCTACTGCTCCAAGCTAGAAATTGGTGGTAATTATTTCCAAGGTCTGCTGGCTGTCAGACCATGTATATACCCACATCTACTTGCAACGATATTACGAGCTATTCATGCCCGTGCCACCTGTTGAGTGGAATAATCTTTATCAATCATTCTGCAACGACACACCTGACCCTGCAGGTGTGTCGTCCCTGCAGAGTTCCTGCTCAGTCACACCTGTATGAGCTGGGAGCACGAGGACCTCAGCAGGGACTCTAGCCAATAACAACCAAGACTACGAATTAGTCAACGGATGAAAGCGCGCATGCTTCCTTGAATCACACAGTCGCATGCGTAGGCGGCGTCAGGATACGTCACGAATCGCGGCAACATCCATTGGAAACTGACCTCAGGGTTGTCCTCACGGCCGGAAATGCACACTGTAGCACAAAACATAGCCGACCTCCCTGGTACTGCTCTTGATGTGACAGTGCTTCACTTCGCTCTAATTAATCACGCAATTAGTACACAAGGGAGCCGGTCGGCCGAGCGGACAGCACACTGGACTTGTGATGCTGTGGTCCCGGGTTCGATCCCGGGCGCCAGCGAGAAACAATGGGCAGAGTTTCTTTCACCCTATGCCCCTGTTACCTAGCAGTAAATAGGTACCTGGGTGTTAGTCAGCTGTCACGGGCTGCTTCCTGGGGGTGGAGACCTGGTCGAGGACCGGGCCGCGGGGACACTAAAAAGCCCCGAAAATCATTTCAAGATAACCTTCAAGATAACTGTCACTGTACTTTAACCTAGCTCGTAGCAATCAGGGCTTCATATAGACACATTGCAGATAAGAGGACCAGTGCACTCCTAAGGGGTGACGTGAGAGTGCAGTTCAGACTTGTTGCACTGCAGTGTTTCTCCTGGTGCACTATCTTGAGGTTATCTTGAGATGATTTCGGGGCTTTTTAGTGTCCCCGCGGCCCGGTCCTCGACCAGGCCTCCACCCCCAGGAAGCAGCCCGTGACAGCTGACTAACACCCAGGTACCTATTTTACTGCTAGGTAACAGGGGCATAGGGTGAAAGAAACTCTGCCCATTGTTTCTCGCCGGCGCCTGGGATCGAACCCAGGACCACAGGATCACAAGTCCCGCGTGCTGTCCGCTCGGCCGACCGGCATCTCAACTGACAGCGGGAATAACAAGTCTCACACAGGAACCAAGTTGTTAGACAAGAGGGTAAGATAACCCAAAGGAAATCAATATGGAATTTATTAAGAACAAAATGCTAGTTTTCAAGGCGTGTGTATAAATAGTTATCAGTGCTAGATAACCCTGGATGAGAGACTGACAAACATTGAGGTAACAAATGAGGGAGTAATGAGGCAATTGACATCTCGCAATCAAAGTAAAGCTATTGGCTCTTAAGTAGGTATCACCATGGATGCTAAATAATACTGAACAGGTGCTCATTATATTTATAGTTTTGAGCCTTCACAACTGAATTACATATGGAATTTTTCCGAGCTGCTGGAAGATTGCAGAGATCAATGTGGCTCCGGAAGAAACACTTATCTACAGCTCAGACATACTAGTTAAACACCAAGACACAGTCCCATACCAGAAACAACTATACACACATAAGACAGTGTGTCACTGTGTAGGGAAAGAAGGAAAGATTGGCGTAAGGTAACAAGTGGAGTGTCTTAAATATTCGTGTTATATATGACCCATACTCTATATCTAAGTGATATATAGTATGGGTCATGACCTCATACAATATATCACTTATGAAATTACCTCGTTATGGGGGTTGAGCCCTAACTCTTGATATTATTAAACAATGCAAAGGTAATGAGAAAAGTCTAGAAATAAATATTGTAAGATATTCCAAAATGAATAGGAGAAGCTGCAGAGTTGATCTAAGAGGTGGTTACTGAATGTTAACGCCGGCAAGTGTAAGATGATGAACGTGGGCACGGGTAGCAGGAGACAGTTAGCAGGAGATCAGCAGAACTATCAAATGCTAGAAAGTCAATAAGGAACATAAATTAGAAAGCATTCATACCACTGTACACCATGCAGTGAGTACAGTGAGAGAGAGCGTCCAACCCACCGTGGAGTTCACACAGCCAAAAAACAGTCTTCAAGAGATACACAGGTTTGCACAAAGCTCGCCCCAAAACTGTGAGGGACGGAGTATGAGAAATTTAAAGGCCTGGACATAACATTGCTGGAGGAGAGAAGAGATATGACAGAAACAAACTCCTGAGGGAGGATGACGGTGAATTGTTTACATTGAATGTCATTAGAACATGAGACCGTTGAAGGAAATTGAGAAATTCATGACCCGTTGAATGTTGTAAAGCTACAAAGTTGTTTTAGTTTTAAAGTAAGGAAAATTTAATTAATTGCACAAGCGGTTTGCAGAAAGTATCTTCATTCATAATTTGTAGAATAGATTAACATTTACAAATAATTTGAAAGTCAGTGCTTTAGGCAATCAGTAGCTGCAAAAGCTAGGCCCAAGAAACAGCTCTCGATCCTGCAGGAACAAATTATTGAGTAAAACTGTTGAGTACACATAAACTCACAAAACAAACATAAACATACCATCCAAAAGCTGTAATTGTCTTTATAACACTGTCAGTTAGAGATGCAACAAAACACGAGACAAGACCTGAAGTTAGTTATAACAATATAACCATCAGCTACTGGAAGAGACAACGGTTGCCAAGGGAGTTACACTCAACAAGAACACCATCGAATAACTTTGCCTCATGTGAAGATGTTTTTCAGTAATCGAGTTAAAGAAAAGTTACAGTTCCCAGCTTTGTATCCAACCAGTTGGGATGGACAGTAAAGCGACGGTCTCGCTACATGCAGATCAGTGTTTAATCCCGACCATCAGTGGTCACTTGTCAGTCGCAGTGAGAGAGTGTGTTAGCTGGAGCTCTGATTGTAGTAATATTATCATATCAATAATGGAAGGTGTAGTGAAGGAATTTTTATTTTTTTATTTTTATAAATTACACAAATACAAGAACACACAAAATAACGAAAACCTGTACACATCAAGTATACCAATGAAGGAACAGTACACAGGAAGAAACAGTCTGTACACTAAACAATAACAGTAACCGCAAAACAAACACAAGCGCTGAACAAAATAAAAACGCATTGAAGCAATGGGCTAAACAGTACAGGGAATAAGTGTTAAAACAGTACATGGAAACAATAGGCTAAACAGTTCATATCTACATAGCAACACAGAACATGGCAAAGTAAATTACATGAAAAATAAAGAAAACAATAGAGTACATAAATAACATTTAAACACACCTGGAACCAATAACATAAAACATACACAGACGTGGATATAGAATCACGTGCACAAAACCACGCCTACCACACACACAGAAGAACAAAGGAGCATAGGACCATACACGCGCTACCCAGGAAAATGACATACACTAAATGAGAAGAAATTATGTACACACACACTAAACACACTCTAAACAACAAGACAAACACACTCACACCACCCACACCACCACGGCACTCCACACAGCACCCAAGCACGCAAAATAATGGGTCACAGGCCAAAGCGAAACACGGCCACAAAAAGAACAGTAGAAAACAGTACAGCAGAAAACCCAGGCCCACGCAGGAGCCAAAACCTCCCTCAAAACCACACACCCACACGCATACGGACACAACCGGCACCCGGAGGTACGGAAACACACCACACACACACAGGAGCAGCAGCATCTCAAGGGGGGAGAACACACAATCACACGCAACCCCCGCCAAGGACACCCAAAGAAGCGGAAAGGGAGCGCATAGCAAAGCAAACCCCGAAACCCCCCAACCCCTCTAAACCCACATCGACACCCCAACCCCACCCAAGACGAGAACATCACCTTCCCACCAAGGCACCTACCGACCCAAAGGCAACCCCACGAACATAGGCATCTGTGAACCACCGACCAAACTCCTCCGGAAAAGCGCGCTGCAACCACCACCAGGTAAACCGCATGCGCCCCCGCAAAAATCCTAAAATTCGGGCAACCCCAAAACCCTCCGGCCTCCCAACCCACACACAAAACACATAATCAGCAACCAAAACACATAATGTATTACGCACCCGCTGCAAATAAGCAGGAAAATACAAAAACAAAAACTGCAAAACATCACCCCGACAACCCGGACCACAAAACACCTCCAGGACATCCCGAAACCAGTCCACCAACCCCTGTAACCGGACACAAAAATAAAATACATGCACCTGCGATTCACTTAAACCACAATGAACACACGCCCCAGAATCACGCAAGCCAAGCATACACAACCGCTCATTTGTCGCCAGCGACAAATGCAGAACCCCAAACAGCAATTCACGCTGCTGAGGCGCCAAGAACCGTGCCCCAAACACGATCAGATACCACCACAATCCCAACACGGGAATAAGCCCTCCACTCGAGGCCGCACCCGGGGCAACAACACAGCCTTGCACGAGAAGGACAGAAACCCAGGATGGCGGCAGAGCTCCCAAAGAATCCCCACGGCCCAAGAATAAACAGGGGGAGTAACCAAGGCCACCTCCTGACAAACCCCCAAATCAACCAAAAAACTGAAGCGAAGCGAGCAGAAAAAACACCCAGCGTATTCAACCCCCCACCGAGAACCAGCCCCTGACGCAACGAGACCCAGAAGAGGGCCTTGGCCTTCGTGAAGACGTCAGGAATGCCAACACCCCCCTCTCTCACCCCTAACACCAACGTCGAACGGCGCACCGGTTGATAACGCCCACACCATACATATCTGTACACCACACTCTCCAAACTCAAGGCCTTCCGACGATCCAACGGGAAACATCGAGCCACAAACCAGACACACGACAAGACCTTACACGCAACAAGCAGTCCCCTCTGATAAATCGTCAAAGGACGACGCGCCAAAAGGCCAACTGCAACACCAACCGACCGAGAGACAGCACCCCAATTCCACTCCAAGGAGTGGTCATAGGAGGCAAACCAAGTAACCCCAAGAACCCGATTCGAGGATACCACCGGAAACCACGACCTATCCTACACCAGGCGGGAGGCCCACTCACTGATCCCCATCAACCCCGACTTCGCCCGATTAAGAACGGCCCCCGTAGCGGACTCAAACCGCAGGAGAACGTCCTGGACAGCTCCAACAGAACCCTCCGAAGCTACAAACAGAACTGTGTCGTCAGCATACCCGAAAACGGGTAGCCGGAGATCGGACGGCAGACAAGGAGGCACAATCAAGGAACACGCTTTCACCGCCCGGAAAAGAGGTTCCTGAAAAATCACATACAAAAGCATGGACATGGGACACCCCTGACGAACGGAACGGCAAATAGGAAAAATGAACTAAAAAACCCATTCACACAAACGCGACTGCGACTCCGGACATACAACAAACGGACACACCCCACAAACACCACCCACCGGAAAACCAAGCCTCTCCATAGCACTAAAAACAAACTCTAAAGACACCCGATCGAAGGTCTTTGACCAGTCCAAGCTGATCATAGCCGCCGAAAGCCGATACTCGGACGCATAGAGAAGCACGTCACGAAGTAAGGCATTGCAATGCATCAGGGCATGGCCAGGCACACCACAAAATTGCTCCATAGAGACCACCGACGCAACTACACCCCGACATCGACGCGCTAAAACCTTAGAAAGAATTTTATAATCAACATTTATAATCAGGCCTCCAATTGGAAAACAACTGCAAATCGCCCGGCTTTGGGAGCAGCCGCACGATCCCGTCACAAAAGGAATCAGGCAGAGCACCCAAACGCAAACACGCCTGCACCACTTCCAAAAGCACCTCCCCCAACACATCCCAAAAGGTAAGGTAGAACTCAATGGGCAGGCCATCCGCACCCGGCACTCTCCCAGAACGAAACGACCGAACCACCTCCAGGAGCTCCACCGTGGAAACATCCTGCACCAACCGGTCACACTCCGAGCGCGACAAACCGGGGAAGCACCTGTCCAAAAAGGAACCCGCGAGCACACTATCCCCACGCACCTCCCCATAGAGTGCCTCCAACTCCTGCCGCGCGGTAAGCAGAACACCCTCCGTGCTAGAAATCACAGACCCATCAGGCCGCCGAAGGCCCTTCAGAAGAACGGAACCCCGAGCAGCCTTCTCCCTCCCTAAAAGAAAGGGAGAGAGCCTCTCCCCATCCACCCGCTCAGCTACACGAGCACGCACGCGTGATTTGCGTGCCAACACCGCACGCAAATCACAAATACACTCCTTACACTCAGCAATCTCACTAAAGCAGTCAACCCCAGCATTCAACTGCACATATAAAGAAGACAAACGCGCCTGAAGTAACTGCAGCAGACCAAACCTCCCGGCAGCCTCTCGCTTAGCAACAATCCCAAAAAACCTCCGACACTCCACCTTACATCACTCCCACAAAACGAACAAAGAGGAAAAATCAGCCTTCCGGGCAACGATGCCAACCCACCAGGCCCGAAACTGCGCACAAATACGTGGACAATGCAATAACCGACAATTTAGTTTCCACCATCCAGGCCCCACCCACACCTGACTCCGGACACCAACCCGGACAACCACCAAACAATGATCCGAGAAAGCCACCGGGATCGTGCGAAAATCAAAAACCGAACACTCCCCACCAGAAACATAGAACCTATCCAACCTAGAACTCGCCCCACGCGCAGCGAAGGTATATACTCCAACGAGCCGCCACACAAAACAGCCGCATCGCGAAACCCGCACGCACGCAAAACCTCAATTAAAGCGGCCGAAACATTCCGAGGGTGAGCACTAGAGCAATCCCTCACACACGTAACACAATTAAAATCACCCCAAAAGATCAAATCCCGCGTATCATGCCGCAGGTATGGCAAAAGCCCCTCCCGAAAAAACAGCTCCCGGTCCTGACGATGCGCCACCCCAGAAGGGGCGTACACCGTCAATAACGGAATCACAACCCCCAAATACTCAGCCCGAACAAACAAGACCCGCCCTTCTTCATCCATTTCCGTGTAAAGCACGGAAATAGATGCCCTCCGCGAAAACAACATCAGCGTTCCCCCAAAGGACGTCCTCGGCGGGTTAAACACAACATGATACTCAGCACACAACCCCTGCAACACAGACACATCCCGAACATTGTGCTCTTGGATCAGAGCCACATCCACCCGCTGCTCCCGAAGCACATCCACAAGGCCCAATTGGACCGCCAAAGCATTCAGACCACGAACATTCAAAGACGCACAAACAATAGCAGGCGCCATTGAACCCATTAATGACCCCCAGCCCCTCCAAGACCACCATAGGGCACAGAGCCACCCACTGCAGAGGCGCCGTCATCATCCTGAGGCTCAAACTGCCGCCGCCCCAATGTCGGGGAATCCACCATAATGCCGGGCCTCTGATCCCGCAGGAAGCGGACTGTGCCGGCATCACCCAGCGAAGCACGCCGAGACCCCACTGCCACTGACCAGGTATCACCGACGTCCACCAACGGCGAGGAAATCTTTCTGCCATCCGGCACTGCATCACTTCCGGAATCCATATGAGACACAGGAGAATTAGGAGGAGGAGGAGGGGCACCACCCAAGGCACAACTCCGCGAAGCCTCAATCCGTTTGCCAGGGGGCTCTCTACTGCGTGAGCGCGCCCCTGCAACGCGCTTCCGGCGAGGAGCAAGGGAGGTCATCGCCCCCTCATGGCACGCACCCTCAGGGGGAGCAGAAAGCGGACTCACAATGCATGCAACAGGAACGCCGGCACCAACGACGACGCTTCCATCACCCTCAGCGAACGCACCGCCCACAATGGGAGGCACCGAGATGACACTCCCAACACCACGCCCATCCACCAACGAAGCACCAGGAACAGGATGCACCTCCACATCCACCGGAAGTAGAAGACGGGAATCAGGAGCAGCCACGTCCTCCACCACAGCTGGCACAGGAGACACCACAGGCACAGACGAACCAGCAGGCACTACAGTCGCAGGTGCACCACCAGGCACAACAGTCGCCGGTGCACCACCAGGCACAACAGTCGCAGGTGCACCACCAGGCACAGCAGTCGCAGGTGCACCACCAGGCACAACAGTCGCCGGTGCACCACCAGGCACAGCAGTCGCCGGTGCACCACCAGGCACAGCAGTCGCAGGTGCACCACCAGGCACAGCAGTCGCAGGTGCACCACCAGGCACAGCAGTCGCAGGTGCACCACCAGGCACAGCAGTTGCAGGTGCACCACCAGGCACAACAGTCGCAGGTGCACCACCAGGCACAACAGTCGCAGGTGCACCACCAGGCACAGCAGTCGCAGGTGCACCACCAGGCACAACAGTCGCCGGTGCACCACCAGGCACAGCAGTCGCAGGTGCACCACCAGGCACAACAGTCGCAGGTGCACCACCAGGCACAACAGTCACAGGTGCACCACCAGGCACAACAGTCGCAGGTGCACCACCAGGCACAACAGTCGCAGGTGCACCACCAGGCACAGCAGTCGCAGGCGCACCACCAGGCACAGCAGTCGCAGGTGCACCACCAGGCACAACAGTCGCAGGTGCACCACCAGGCACAACAGTCGCAGGTGCACCACCAGGCACAACAGTCGCAGGTGCACCACCAGGCACAACAGTCACAGGTGCACCACCAGGCACACCCCCATGCCAAGGACCGGCCAGGGATGCACCATTTTCACGGAGGGGGGGGGGAAAATCCCCCACACTGAATACAGAAGCAGTCTCCATTCGAGGAACCTCACACTGGGCAGCGTCATGGCCCTCCTCCCCACAGCGGAAGCACGTGCGGGCCTGCCCTGGATAGAAAACTCGGAGCGGAAGACCACAGCACATAACCTTAGAGGGGATGGACTCCTTGAGGCGCATATGCAGCGTGCGAGTACCCAGACGGAGGCCCCGCAGCCGCCCGCCACTAAACAAGTTGTACCGATGACGCAACACCGCACCATACCTCGCAAACACAGAAGAAAGCTCCACCTCAGGAAACGTAACAGGTACCCCGTGCACGCTCACAGTGGACCCCATGGATCAGAGACAGTCACAGACACAGCCGAATGAGGAAGGGGAGTCGTCCGCTCGTTCCAACACCCCACAAACCGCTCGTATCCAGGTGACGTGGCAAACGTCACCGCCACGCGAGTGGGAGAAAATTTCTCGAGATCGAGGAGATCCTTAATATCCACCTTCAGGACATCCAAAAGCGCAGCCGCCACAAGTTCCCAATCCACCGGCGCAGAGAACTCCAGCCGAGCAGCATTCACACAGCGGATGCGGCCACCACCAGCCGCCGCCATATTGCTGACCTCCGCCCCAGTCAGCTGGCGCCCCACACCAACGAGCAACCACCACCAGTCAGCGACAAACAGCTACTGGCAGCCAAAGCCCGACGTCCACGCCTACCAGAGGCAGAGGACGGAATTCCTGTGAAAATGTTTTTCAGTAATCGAGTTAAAGAAAAATTACAGTTCCCAGCTTTGTATCCAACCAGTTGGGATGGACAGTAAAGCGACGGTCTCGCTACATGCAGATCAGTGTTTAATCCCGACCATCAGTGGTCACTTGTCAGTCACAGTGAGAGAGTGTGTTAGGTGGAGCTCTGATTGTAGTAATATTATAATATCAATAATGGAAGGTGTAGTGAAGGAATTGATGAATCTAGTTGGAGCTCAGAGGACAGAGTTGGATTCCCTACGGGAGGAGGTACGACAGCTGAAACAACATTAGGAAGAAACTAAGGAGTTACCAGTATTAAAAAGACCTTGTTTTGGAAAGTCGTAAAGGATAGAGGCCATATTCACGAAGCAGTTACGCAATTACTTACGAACGTGTACATCTTTCCTCAATTTTGGACGGCTTTGGTTACATTTATTAAACAGTTTACAAGCATGAAAATTTCCCAATCAACTGTTGTTATTGTTATAAACAGCCTCCTGGTGCTTCGGAGCTCATTAACTGTTTATTAATTGTAAACAAAGCTACCAAAGATTGAGAAAAGATGTTCATGTTCGTTAGTGCTTTCATAACTACTTCGTGAATCTGGCCCCAGGGGTCTTAAGAAGACTTTGACAAAGCTACCTACAGATATCCTAGGGACTTCTAACTCGTTTGCTGTGTTGGAGGACGAGTCCTGTGGTGAGCCTGCAGTTCGTTCAAAAGGGAAAGCATTGAAGAACAACAAAGAAAGCGCAGGTCCCTCTAAGTTCTCAGAAAATAAAGGCAGTATCTAAGCGAATTTTGGTTGTGGAAGATTCCCAGGTGAGGTATTTAGATTGAACTTTTTGTGCATAGGGGAAACAGGTTAAGGTTTTGCTATCCGGGAGCTGGAATTGGTGATATTGTTGGCAACATGAATTATATTCTGGCTGGAAATGGGAACAAACCGATTAATTGTATTAGTGCAGGGGGAAATGATGTTGAACGAGTTAGGAGTGAGGAAATGATACAGAGGTTTAAGACCGCCATAGAATTAGTTTGGAGCAAGGGAGGAATCCCAATCATATGTGGCATTCTTCCAAGAAAGGGAGTTGGAAATGAATGGTTGTCGAAGGCACTTGATGTTAATTACCAGCTGGAAAAATATTGCAAATCAAATACAATATCTTTCATAGATAACTGGGAACACTTCTATGGAAGAAATGAAATGTATGCTCAGGATAGGGTGCATCTATCGAGGGCTGAAGTTATTGTTGTTGCTAATTTGTTAGAACCAATGGTTGGAGGGACTTGTTTGGGTTTGGGTTTAAACTGTTAGTAGATAGTGGTATGAAAATTGATATGGAGAAAGGAAGTAATAAAATTATGTGTTTTGGGGGGAAACAAATTGGCAAAATGATCAGGGAAAGAGAAGGTCCTCAAAATATCATGTCACGGTAATCTACCTAGAAAACGAGATTAGTCCTGCTCCATCATCACCTTTTCTATCACACCACGTCTACTTATTCAAGAATTACGGCAAGAACAACAACAACTAGTGTTCAGACGTCTAGACAGTGGTCTATTCCCCCCTTACTCTCTAGTACCTGTGACCCCCAGCAACATTTGTGTGACGGCAAGCTCACGCCACCGGCTGTGAACAAGCATCCTGCTAGTTTGTCTCTGCCGGCTCCCCGTTATCATCATACCAGCGCCACCTACATTGGTCAAGTCCCGTATAAATAGAAGCCGGTCACCACCACCAGCAGAATACTTTCTCGTTCTCTTCTCGCTGGACCTGCCCTCACACTACCTTGCATGGTGGTAGATCTACTCAGCCTGGCATATAGTATTTTCACCACCATTTATTTTATGTTCTCTAACGTAACGTTAAATTGTCTGTTTGATTGTTATGATTTGATTGTTTTGCACCCTGTAAGTAAGTCAAGTTTTTTAAGGAACTATTTTCTGTATTGTTATTTGTTAAAGTTAATTTTTTCATATTAAAGTATTCAAATTTTTCCATTCCCTATGTTTTATCCTGCATTTAGTACACTGTGAAGAAGTCAACCTAGCAGTTTTATTTCAATTGTTTTTTACTTTTTTTTGTTTATATATTCGTTGCATTCCATCTACCCTCAGCACTGCTCTTAGTGATTTTACCGTAACGTATAGTTGCGGGCTTGTCCTAGGAGCCTCGCTCAGGTATGCTCCTAGACTCTTCACTTAAAGTTTTTTTTTTTTATTATTTTTATTTTTACATGCAAAGCATGCAATTTAAATACAATAAAAATACAGAATACATAAAGGAAAACAAAAGACCACCGGCCAGAAGGGCCGACAGCATAGCACAACAAAACACATACACAAGAAAACATGAAAAATACAGCATACATCAAAGCACAAAACATAATACAATGGCAAACTAGCAATCACAGAAACATCAAAAAACAACACCTCCAGAAAAACAAAACATACATCAAGAGGCGTAGCAGGAAACATAACAGGACAAACACAATACTGTCCAAACAAAACATAAAGAACAAACACGTACAACAGGCAAAGCAATATAAAAACAATACATTAAAAAAAAACACACACCAAGCCATCCGCCCCGTAAACAAAAGGCGAGGCCAAAATAAACAATAACAATAAACAAGCAAACCACGCACACCTGAAAACAAAACAGGCACAAACACAACAACATACATGCACCGGCCTGAAGGACCGAGAATGAAACAACAAAGAACATCAAGAAACATAACAAGACACTTCAGCACAAAACAAATCAATACACATTCATACAAAGACACTAAACACCGGCCTGAAGGGCCGACAACAAAAACAAATGAAAAATATAACAAAACAACGATCAAGAGAACAAACATAACACCAGCCTGAAGGGCGCACAATAGGTACAACACAGTTCAAACAAACCACAGGTCCAAGCACACACCAAATACACAGCAAGCACACAGGCTCCGAAAAGATCTCATACTTGTCCGGCCACTCTTCCGCCGGGAATCGAATGCAATACGCCTCCCAAAGTAACATAAGGTCCTCCGAAACAGGGTCATTATGGAGCGTACGAGGATCAGGCATTAACTCTGGCACACCTGCAATAAAACACTGAGCCCGACGAATCCAGATGGTAGAAGGGCACCACGGAACAGGACGCACACGGTCATCAATGTCAAAACGCAACGGATGGTCAGCATCATTTGCCACTCTGGAGGCCAAGATGAGAGGGAGAGGCTCCTTCCCATGAGGCCGGGTAATGGGCAGCGCACTGGGAGCCTCCTCGGCTGCCTCACAGGGCCCCTCGTCAACCACCGAACGGTGTACCTGCTGGGACCCCCCACGCTTGGCGTCCTTCTTCAGCACCAGCTTGATGCCTCGGCTCGCACCAGGACCCACACCATCCACGTCTGTAGGAGCAACCACTTCCCACCGCGTAGAACCTTCTGCAGGAGAAAGAACAGGAGGTAAATCAGACGCACAACCATCGTCAACAGCCGACACATGGACATCAGCCACCACCAGCGTCGTAGAGCACGAAGCACCCGGAATCGCCACATCATCTCCCAAAGCCCCACCCGCGTCGTAGTCCTCCACATCAGCCCAAGCAGTAGAAGAGCGCCTAGAACGCTTGGGCACTGGCCGCACATCCTCACAGCTGGAGGTGGACCCAGAACCACGGGCCTCACGAACCGGGCGAACCAACGCCCGTCGCAGTACTGCAGCAGCCTCAACCACATGGGGAACCGGGCCGCACACAACAGGATGCTCCGCAGCCTCCCCAACACCCAGCACAGCCGTAACACCTGGCGAAGGTGCAGGACCAGGCGCAGCAGCAGGAGTCGAGGAAGACGCAGACGCACTTGGCTGAGGGACAACAAGCACCGGGGGCATGTCGGGTGACACAGGGGGGGGCCGCATCAGCAGCGACTGGGACCTGCTCCTCTTCATCCCCGGAATCCACACCCTGAGGGAGCGGCGGGAAATCCTCTTTCCGGAATAAGTTAACGGGTGCAGCAGGGGCCTCAGAGCACCCGGCAGCCTGATGCCCTAACTGGCCACACCGGAAACAAGTACGGGGCTGCCGGGCATAATACACCCGAACGTAGTAACCCAGCAGCCGGACAGAAGATGGGATATTCGACCGCAGGCGTATACCTAAGGTACGGACGTTCGTCTGCTTCCCAGCATACTTCCCCGAGGAAAGCTTGTTCACCCGCACACTGATAACAGCACCATACCTCCCGAAGAAGCGCCGGAGAAGGTCTTCAGGGAACTCCAGGGGCGCACCGTGCACACTGACATATGTCAGGGCACCACTTCGGTCCGAGATCGTAACGGAGCCGGCGCCATCCGGCAACTGCAACGAACGCCCTTCGTTCCGCCGGAGGAAGTCCCGATACTCCTCCTCCCCCACGAACTTGACAATCACCCGGTGGGCTGTAACAAGCTCAACTCCATACACAGCTTCCACCGGGACACGAAGCATGTCGCACATAACTAACTCAATGGCCGGATAACCAGCCTTACACGAGAATTCCAGGCCCACGGAATTTACCCGCAAAACAGGCCCCCCATGTCAAAACGGCCTCGTCAGCACGAAGCCAGGCAGGCAACAACACTGGTCAGGGAGGGTAAGAGACCCCCACACCCCCTGCCGGCGAAAACTGCAACCTCCCCAAACTGCCGGAGCGATCAGACGACACGGCTTCACCCTACGGCTGCTCAGGTGGAACCCTTCACTTAAAGTTGTGGTAATTGTGCTTGACTATTACAAGCTTAACTTCTCATAACTGCTATTTTTGAGTACTTTGATGGTGCTTAATACTTTTTGCCTTCCAGGTGTAGCAATTTCGGACTGTTGGATTGACTTTGGATTTGTGGTGTCCTGTGGCCACAGTCATACTCGTAATTGGTTATTCAATAATCTTTGCTATATCCTGTAATTTCCATTTTATTCTCGTCCCTACAGGAGAATTTCTCATTACGACAGATCACCCCCTTTGGTACTTTGGTCTGTCTCCGGGTTAATACGCACGTCTTTGCAACCCGACCGTTCGAGGACCCGGGGGGGGGGGGGCATAGTTCCTCTCGTACGGACTATGCTGTACAGTTGGGACCCATACAGCAATTCTCGTCATTAATTGACACTTTCTGCACCCCTACGCGTCGGTCAGAGATATGGTACTTACACAGATAGGGAGTTAACATTCTCTTCCAGAGCACAAAGAGTGGTAACTCTGTAAGTACTATCTAGTTTTAGTAGGAAACCTCTTACCATTGTTCTCGTCATTTAGAGACCAGATAAGAAATCCCTACGTTTTTTGGACTACCTTCGAGACAATTATGTTTCACAATTCAAGTAGGAGCCCTCTTGCCCTTATCCTCGTCATATAGAGTACCGGGAACAAGTTTCCCTACGTCCTCGAAACGTTTCATTTCATTTTTTATCTAAGTAATCATTTCATTTCAATTAGTAAAGTTAATTGTTATAACCTTGAATATTAAGTTTAAACAGAACAGTTTACAGTTGCCACATCATCCTGTCAGTCTGTCATCTCATATTTTGGTCCATCAACTAAGGTATTTTCCTTGCATATATTTGCTATCATTCTATTCACCATATATTTAAATATTTTAGTTTTGTTTTATTATTTTATAAAACTGCAATATCAATATAAGTATAGATTAAATACTAATAAGAACATAAGAACAAAGGTAACTGCAGAAGGCCTATTGACCCATACAATGCAGCTCCTATCTATAACCAGCCAATCCCACTCATATACTTGTCCAACCCGCGCTTGATACAATCGAGGGACCCCACCTCCACCACATTACGCGGCAATTGGTTCCACAAATCAACAACCCTGTTACTGAACCAGTATTTACCCAAGTCTTTTCTAAATTTAAACTTATCCAATTTATACCCATTGTTTCGTGTTCTGTCTTGTGTTGATATTTTTAATACCCTATTAATATCCCCCCTGTTATGTCCATTCGTCCACTTGTAAACCTCTATCATGTCACCCCCTAACTCTTCGCCTTTCCAGTGAATGCAACTTAAGCTTTGTTAATCTTTCTTCATATGAAAGATATCTAATTTGGGGAATTAACTTAGTCATCCTACGCTGGACACGTTCAAGTGAATTTATATCCATTCTATACTACGGCGACCAAAACATAAGAACAAAGGTAACTGCAGAAGGCCCACTGGCCCATGCGAGGCAGCTCCCATCCACAACTCCTTCCCATCTAATTGTAATTAAGAAGCAATAAGATGTTTATTTTAACATACTAAGAAGGTTAGGTTAGGTCGGTGTTTTCTATTCAGCCTTTCAAGGTAAACTCACATATTCACAATAAATTAGTATGTCACATATGCACTTATTAATCAGCCAAATATTGACTATAAGCAAGTGCGAGAATGGGTTGGGGTGGGGAGGAAGACAGGTTGACTAATTTAGCAGTTACCAGGAAGGTTGTAATTAAACAAATAGTAAAACTCAAACCAAACAAATCCCCAGGGCCGGATGAAGTGTTTGCCAGGGTGCTTAAAGAATGCAAAGAGGAGCTTTCCGAGCCACTGTCTACCATATTTAATAAATCAATAGAGTCAGGCAGAGTGCCAGAGTCATGGAAGGTAGCTAATGTGGTACCAATTTTTAAGAAAGGAGATAGATCACTTGCGTCAAACTATCGGCCAATTAGCCTAATGTCTATTGTGGGAAAGTTACTTGAATCCATAATTGAAAATACAATTCGTCTTCATCTTGAAAAACATAAATTAATAAATGATTCTCAACATGGTTTTTACAAATGGCCGTTCATGTTTAACAAATTTGCTATCATTTTATTCCACCATAGTTGAGGCAGTTGATAGTGGTAGAGATTGTGATGTTGTGTACCTTGAATTCATCCAGCTTTTGATGCAGTGTCATATGAAAGACTGGTTAAAAAGATAGAGGTTCATGGTATTGGGGGTGCTATATTAAATTGGGTTAGGGAATGGCTATACTAAAGGAAACAGAGTTAGTATAAATGGGGTTTTAAGAACATAAGAACAAAGGTAACTGCAGAAGACTTATTGGCCCATACGAGACAGCTCCTATTTATATCCACCCAATCCCAATCATATACATATCCAACCCACGTTTGAAACAATCGAGGGACCCCACCTCCACCACGTTATGCGGTAATTGGTTCCACAAATCTACAACCCTGTTACCGAACCAGTATTTACCCAAGTCTTTCCTAAATCTAAACTTATCCAATTTATACCCATTATTTTGTGTTCTGTCTTGTGTTGATACTTTTAATACCCTAATAATAACCCCTTTGTTATGACCATTTATCCTCTTGTAAACCTCTATCATGTCACCCATAACTCTTCGTCTTTCCAGTGAATGCAACTTGAGTTTTGTTAATCTCTCTTCATATTGACAGGTTTCTAATTTGGGGAATTAACTTTGTCATCCTAGACTGGACACGTTCAAGTGAATTTATATCCAATCTATAGTACGGCGACCAAAACTGAACTGCATAATCTAAATGGGGCCTAACCAGATCAAGATATATCTGAAGAACCACACCAGGTGTCTTGTTACTAACGCTTCGATTAATAAATCCCAGTGTCCTATTTGCCTTATTACGAACATTCATGCATTGCTCCTTTGGTTTTAATAAATTCTTACTAATCATAACTCCCAGATCCCTTTCGCAGTCCTACTTTGCAATCTCAACACCATCTAGCTAGTATCTTGTAACTCTATCATCATTACCTAGCCTCAAACCTTTCCATTTATCAGCATTAAACTGCATCTGCCAATCACTTGACCATTTCAAAACCCTATTTAGGTCGACTTGAAGTGACAGTGAGAGAGAGAAGTGACTTGAAGTGACTTCTTCTGTGTTCATTTCCCTACCGATTTTTGTATCATCGGCAAATTTGCAAAAGTTGTTACTCAAACCTGAATCAAAATCATTTATATATATTATAAACAACAGAGGTCTCAGGACAGAGCCTTGAGGAACTCCCTTTATAACATTTTCCAACTCTGACTTAAGTGGTTGGGCACCATTCCTGTCCGCTATCCCATCCCAAATCCTTATCATGACCCCCTTCCCAGTGCTATATAGTCGTAATGGCTTGGCGGTTTCCCCTGTTAATTCCTTCCTTCCTTCCGAGCATTGGAAATAACGTGGGTGAGCAAGTTGTATCTTGTTGAGCTGTGTGGAGTAATAACGTGGGTGAGCAAGTTGTCTCTTGTTGAGCTGAGAGGAGTAGAGAGAACAGGCTGTCTTGTTGAACTGTTGAACTGTGTGGGGTAGATAGAACCGACTGTATCTTGTAGAACTGTGTAGGGTAGATAGAACAGACTGTATCTTGTAGAACTGTGTGGGGTAGATAGAACAGGCTGTGTCTTTTAGAACTGTTTATGGTAGAGAGAACAGGATGAGATGCCACAGAGCCATGTTGCCAGTCTCAGACTGTGTCGACGCCATCCTCCTGAAATGACAATAGTTATTTAATCGAGATTACCAGTATATAGTGACTGACCACCAGTATATAGTGACAGATCACCAGTATATAGTGACAGATCACCAGTATATAGTGACAGATCACCAGTATATAGTGACAGATCACCAGTATATAGTGACAGAGTATATAGTGACTGATCACCAGTATATAGTGACAGAGTATATAGTGACAGATTGTTACGAACCCGGATCCAGCGTCCGAGCCTGGAGCAGTGACAAACACGCCATCTGTGGGTCAGCTCCCGAAACCCCCGCCAAACGAACGACGACACCTAGTGAGGACAGCGTGTACTGGCCTCGAGGACCAGTTTCCAGTCTGGTTCAGCGCTCAACACCGCCGCTCCTGACCTCTGGTGAGGTGGTGCTCCGACGACAGCGCCATCTATGGAGTGGATATGTCGGGCGTTTGTATCTGAGCCTGTGAGTGTGGTGTATTAGTGTCCCAGTTATTGATGACGTATCTGCTTACAGAGCCGACCTGGGACCACTGTGTTGAAGGTGGAGTCAGTCTACCCGAGGCAGCCAGTCTCCATACTGTGAAGTTTGCTGCAGCTGTTGTGACGTCGTCCCCCCGGAAGAACACTGTGGTGTGTTAAGCCTGCCAGTGGAGTGGCAGTGAAAGGATTTACCCGGGACCGACAGTTGGAGACGATAATCCACTGGGGTATTGAGGACAGGAGGGTGATTGGTGATATCACACGAGACTCCTGTCTAGGGCGTACCCCTTTTATCGTTCGTGGAGTGGCCGTACCAGCCTTGGTGGCTCAGTACCTGCCAGCAGACCTGCTGGACGTGTGGTTGACGGCCTCCACGACGGTGCCCCCAGTGGACCTGTGTTGTGGCTGACCTGTGGCCAGGGTAGGCTCGGCGTTCTCAGAGGACACGTCTTGAGGCCACGAAGAAAGCACCGCGGACTCAGCACCTAGCTTCTTAATCAAGAGTCTTCAGCAGAAGACTAGATTGTGCACGATCCCCTTGTAAAGTGTTAATACCCCCCCCCCTTGTGTACTCTTTTATTCTATATATTTAAACGGTGATGGTGAACATTATATTATATTAAGTTCTTACCTTTCTTTCCCTACTCCCTTTAAGTTACTTGCGTCACGGATCTCATCCCTTGATAGCCACTACTGGCTTGGGAACGGATACTTATATCTTCCTCTAACAACATCAGAGTGAGAACCCCGTTGCGTCCCGAGAGGGCCGTAACACAGATCACCAGTATATAGTGACAGAGTATATAGTGACTGATCACCAGTATATAGTGACTGATCACCAGTATATAGTGACTGATCACCAGTATATAGTGACAGAGTATATAGTGACTGATCACCAGTATATAGTGACTGATCACCAGTATATAGTGACAGAGTATATAGTGACTGATCACCAGTATATAGTGACAGATCACCAGTATATAGTGACAGAGTATATAGTGACTGATCACCAGTATATAGTGACTGATCACCAGTATATAGTGACAGAGTATATAGTGACTGATCACCAGTATATAGTGACTGATCACCAGTATATTGTGACAGATCACCAGTATATTGTGACAGATCATCAGTATATAGTGACAGATCACCAGTATATAGTGACAGATCACCAGTATATTGTGACAGAGTATATAGTGACTGATCACCAGTATATAGTGACTGATCACCAGTATATTGTGACAGAGTATATAGTGACTGATCACCAGTATATAGTGACAGATCACCAGTATATTGTGACAGAGTATATAGTGACAGATCACCAGTATATAGTGACAGATCACCAGTATATAGTGACAGATCACCAGTATATAGTGACAGATCACCAGTATATAGTGACAGATCACCAGTATATAGTGACAGATCACCAGTATATAGTGACAGATCACCAGTATATAGTGACAGAGTATATAGTGACTGATCATCAGTATATAGTGACATAGTATATAGTGACAGATCACCAGTATATAGTGACAGATCACCAGTATATAGTGACAGATCACCAGTATATAGTGACAGAGTATATAGTGACTGATCACCAGTATATAGTGACTGATCACCAGTATATAGTGACAGATCACCAGTATATAGTGACAGATCACCAGTATATAGTGACAGATCACCAGTATATAGTGACAGAGTATATAGTGACTGATCACCAGTATATTGTGACAGATCACCAGTATATTGTGACAGATCCCCAGTATATAGTGACAGATCACCAGTATATTGTGACAGATCACCAGTATATACTGACAGATCACCAGTATATATGGACAGATCACCAGTATATAGTGACATATCACTAGTATATACTGACAGATCACCAGTATATACTGACAGATCACCAGTATATAGTGACAGATCACCAGTATATCGTGACAGATCACCAGTATATAGTGACAGATCACCAGTATATCGTGACAGATCACCAGTATATCGTGACAGATCACCAGTATATAGTGACAGATCACCAGTATATAGTGACAGATCACCAGTATATAGTGACAGATCACCAGTATATAGTGACATATCACTAGTATATACTGACAGATCACCAGTATATAGTGACAGATCACCAGTAAATTACTTCTACTTTTAATTGTGTAGAATTAAGAAAAAGTATTGCTAAAAATCAAACTTATATATTCGTATGCCTATAATATACATAGCACGTATAAGGGCTATGTATGTTAGGCCGAGGATTGAAGACATTATATTAGGTTAAGTCTCCATTCATGTTGCTGTTAAACAACTTTCTGGTTTGTACAAATTCAATAATACAAAAGACATCTTTTTGGTGGTGATCACAACATTTTGGCACTTTCCACCAGATAGTTACTGTAAGTAGAAAGTGTTTCAGACAAATTGATATCTTTCGTAATCTAATAATGTTATTAATTTTCGTTCAAATGATCTCAAATTTTATCGGAATGTATAGAAACAGCGTAGAATTCTATGTTTAATGTTTTTTTTCAGATATAGAACTGTTATTCACTGGAAAATTAAAGGTGTATTCTGTGTTTGAGTATGTTCGAACACAGTTGAACAAGACTGAGCAGTGTGAAGGGAATTCGCTAAAAATGCACAATCTGCAATGCCGATTTGACATGGCAGAAAAAGTTGAAAGAGGAAGCGCTCAGTGATGGGCAAAAAGTACGACCAACAGTATCGGAAGAAGTAGTGGAGCGGGTTCGGGCAACATTTTCGCGAAGCTTTGAAAAGTGCGTAAGAAGAGTCAGTCGTCAAACCCAGAGCCAGATTCACGAAGCAGTTATGCAAATACTTATGAACGTGTACAATTTTCCTCAATCTTTGACGGTTTTGGTTACATTTATTAAACAGTTTACAAGTATGAAAACTTCTCAATCAACTATTTTTATTGTTATGAACAGCCTCCTGGTGCTTCGGAGCTCATTAACTGTTTAATAATTGTAAACAAAGCCACGAAAGAATGAAAAAAGATGAACAGATTCGTAAGTGCTTGCGTAACTGCTTCGTAAATCTGGAACCAGATTCCAATAGACGCGTCGCGAGGAGACGCTTGCTAATGACACCCTACAAACTGCAGCTCGTTCACGCCTTAAAGATAGTTAACAAGCAAAAGTACAAGCAATTCTGTGTCGATATGGATAAGAAACTTGATAAAGACAAGTTTGATTTTTTTTAATAATACATGAGGTACATCTGCATTTGTTCAACTACCCTTGACTATATGAAGTGGAGTACAGTGTGTCAAAAAAGCTAACTAGGTGATGCTAAAAAATCCTCATCACACAGGATGGTTAGTCATACAGAGGCATGTGATAAGCAGTCTGCACTGGCAGACTCCGGGTGCATTATGTGGATATCATCAACACAAGAGTGAATAAGGCAGCAGTGGTAATACAAGTCCCCATCTCGCAGGATGGTTAGTCATACAGGGCCATGTGTTTAGTAGCCTGCACTGGCAAATTTTGCACGAGTTTGAACAAAGTCTTGTTTTCAGTGAGGAGGCCACATTTCATGCGAATAACAAAGTCATCAAGCACAATGTTCGCATTTGGGTGAAGAAGATCACCCCCCCCCCCCTTCCTGCCACAGGTGAGCCCTCGAGGGACTCACCAAAAGTCAATGTGTTCTACGCCATCACCAAGAATCATCTTCAAGCCCCATTTGTCTTTGAGGGAAATGTGGCGGCGATGTTTATCTGAACGTGCTTCAGAACTGGCTAATTGATGAGCTCGTTGCAAATAAACACTTGAATTTTCAACAGGAAATTCATTGGAAGCTGACAATGCGGGCTTATCTCAACGAGAATTTGCCAGGAAGATGGACCAGGCATGCTGGTGATAAAGACAGCATGCTGGTGATAAAGACAGCATGCTGTTGAAATGGCCGCCATCTTCACCTGACCTGAAATCTTGCAATTTTTGTTTTGGGTTTATGTGAAGGGACTGGAGTATGGTCCCCCTCTACCTACAACCCTAGAAGAACTCCAGTAGAGAGTCACTGCCGGACTGGAGACTGTTACCCAAGACATGTTGCAGAGTGTGTGGCAGGCGCTGGACTACCCACTTGGCGGGGCCGGGTCACAGGCGAGGCGCATAGTGACAACCTGTGAGCCCTGGCTCACCGGATTCCGTACAATTGCGGCTGCAAATTTACCATAAATACGTAAGATTTCATCATAAAAATAATCGGCTTGCACTACAGTGTTGCCACAATTTCGTAGTATTTTTACAAATATATCAATATTTTACGATTTTTCCGATTTTTTCGTCGTTAGGCCTCCTTAAAACAATTCTTTTTCCTTTAATGTCAAATCATATAACTGACAGCTTCTACTGGTCTCCTCCCTTGCTCTCTCCCATCATTGTAGCAAGCTATGAATCAGATGCCATGTGCACCTTAATTATTCAATAAAACTGCTTAACGTTTAACACAAATCGGTTAACATATTCTCAGTAAAAAAATCGGATTGGTATGTAACTACTATGATGTGCATTAAGAAATAATGAGTACATATATGATTGGTGAAAATATTAAAATAATTTAATAACATCATATCTCTTTGAAACTCCAATCATAATCCATAACACAAGGGACCTGGGCGCTCGATCATGAAATATTGAGGGTTTACTATTGTAAATGGAATCTACGGTTTGTGCTTCACGCTTCTTGCATTATATATCAACATATATTCCAATTCATCATGAAAGAGAATATGATATAAATAGCATTTATTTAAGATATTAACATAAACAAAAGGTTTCATCAACAATATATTTCAAATATTACTTTGTCGATAATATAAAAACAAAGTGTGATAATGCTTGAAACATCTTAACATCTTGGCACCTTGAAGAACAGTGATGCAAAGTTTTACACAACCCCCCCCCCCCCCACCCCACCCACGAAAGAAACTTTTAACTGCGACTGTACCTGTGAGCTAGACAGCTGCTACGGCCTGCTTCCTGGGGATGTGTGTGTACTCACCTATTTGTCCTTGCAGGATCAAGCATTGACTCTTGGATCCCGCCTTTCTAGCCATCGGTTGTTTACAGCAATGACTCCTTTCCTATTTCCCTATCATATCTAGTTTTAAAACTATAGATAGAGTTTGCTTCCACAACCTGCTCCTTAAGTGCAATCCATTTTTCCACTACTCTCACATTAAAAGAATACTTCCTAACATCTCTGTGACTCATCTGAGTTTCCAGGTTCCACCCATGTCCCCTCGTTCTGTTATTATTACGTGTGACCATTTTGTCTATTCCCACTTTGTCAATTTCCCTGAGTATTTTAAACGTTCCTATCATATCGTCCCTCTCCCTTATTTTTTTCTAGAGTCGTTAGGTTCAGTTCCTTCAGGCGCTCTTCATATTCCATCCCTCGTAACTCGGGGACAAGCCTTGTCACAAACTTCTGAACCTTTTCCAGATAAACTTATGTGTTTCTTCACGTGAGGACTACATGATGGCGTGGCATACTCTAAGTCTGGTCTCACGTATGCAGTGTAAAGCGCCCTGAAAGTCTCCTCACTTAGGTTTCTGAATGATGTTCTAATTTCTGCCAGTGTAGAGTACGCTGCTGTCGTTATCCTATTTATATATGTCTCAGGAGTTAGATTAGGTATTACGTCCACGCCCAGGTCTCTTTCTCAAATCGTTACAGGTAGGCAGTTCCCCTTCATTGTGTATTTTCCCTTTGGTCCCTTATCACCTGATCCCATTTCCATAACTTTACTCAACTCAACTCGTGTTGAACTCCAGTAGCCATTTCTCTGACCATCTCTGCAACCTGTCCAGGTCCTTTTGGAGGATCCTACAATCCTCATCTGTCACAACTCTTCTCATTAGTTTTGAGTCATACGCAAACATTGACATGTAAGATTCTACTCCGGGAAACATATAATTTACGTAAATTAGAAATGGAATTGGTCCCAGCACCGATCCTTGAGGTACACCACTCGTTACTGTTCGCCAGTCCGTTTTCTCGCCCCTTACTGTTACTCTCTGGCTCCTTCCTGTTAGGTAGTTCCTTACCCATGCTAGGGGCCTTTCTGCTTACTCCTGCCTGCCTCTCAAGTTTGAATAGCAGTCTCATGTGCGATACTGTATCTAAGGCCTCTTGGTAGTCTAGAAATACGCAGTCTGCCCAACCTTCTCTGTACTGCCTTATCCTTGGTATTTTATCTTAGAATTTCAAAAGGTTTATTAGGCATGATTTCCCTATCCAGAATACATGTTCGTGTTTGTTTACAAACCTAATGCTCTCCATGTGTGCAACAAGACTTAGCCTAATGATTCTTTCAAGTATTTTGCAGGGAATGCTTGTCAGTGATACGGGTCTGTAGTTAAGTGTTTCCTCCCTATCTTCTTTCTTGAAAATCAGTACGACATTTGCCTCTTTCCAGCAACGGGGCAATTCTGACGACATAAGTGACTCATTAAAGATCCTTGCCAGAGGCACGCTGAGGCCTGCGCTGCCTCTTTTAGTATCCACGGTGATGCTATGCCTGGTTCAACCGCTTTAGTTGCATCCAGTGTTGTCAACTGTTTCATTACCTCCTCTGCTGTCACCTCTATATCTGATAGTCTTCCATCTAGGGTAATCTCTTCTAACAATGGGAGCAGCTCAGGCTCGGTTGTGAACACTCCATGAAAACTGGCATTCAGTGTCTCGCAGATTTCCTTGTCACTTTCTGTTTATGCCCCTTCTGTTTTTCCCCAGTCTTGTCACTTGGTCATTTACCGACATTTTCCTTCTTATATAGCTACATAGTAATATAGGTTGTGTGTGTGTGTACTCACCTATTTGCACCTGCAGGATCGAGCGTTGGCTCTTGGATCCGGCCATTCTAGTCACCGTTTTAAAGCAATAACTACTGTCCTTCTGTATCATTCTTAGTTTTCAAACTATGAATAATGTTTGCTTCCATAATGTGCTCCTTTAATTCATTCATTTCCCCACTACTCTCACGCAAAAAAAACTTTCTAACATCTCTATTGCTCATCTGAGTTTATAGTCTCCCCCATGTTCTCTTGTTCTCTTGGTATTCCGGGAGAACATTTCGTCTATTTGCACTGTCAATCCCGTAAGTATTTTAAATGTTGTCATCATATCTGCCCGCTCCCTCCCCCTCTTTTCTTACGTCGTTAGGTTCAGGTACACATCGTCGGAATATGAAGACATTCTTCATATCCCATCCCTTACAACTCTGGGATGAGCATTGTCACAAATTTCAGAACCTCTTCCAGGTTCTTAATGTTTCTTAAGTTGGGGGCTCCATGATGGGGCTGCATACTCAAGACTGGTCTCACGTAGGCAGTATAAAGTGTTCTGAATGCATTTAGAGCAAATGTGTGTGTATTTAATATTTGTATTTACTATTTGTATCTGCAAAATCGAGCTATTAGCTCTTAGTCCCCACCTTTCTAAACAATTTTGTATTCCTCTATATGCCTACTACATATGATTCTCTTACATACGCACACACACACACACACACACACACACACACACACACACACACACACACACACACACACACACACACACACACACACACACACACACACACACACACACATGTGTGTGTGTGTGTGCTTGCCACTCTCCATAGTGTATAGTAAGTCACTGAAGACGGGAGACCTACCAGAAATATGGAAGACGGCGAATGTGGTCCCAATATACAAAAAGGGCGACAGACAAGAGGCACTGAACTACAGGCCAGTGTCCTTGACTTGTATACCATGCAAGGTGATGGAGAAGATCGTGAGAAAAAACCTGGTAGCACATCTGGAGAGAAGGGACTTAGTGACAAATCGACAACATGGGTTCAGGGAGGGTAAATCTTGTCTGACTGGCTTAATAGAATTCTATGACCAGGTGACACAGATTAAGCAAGAAAGAGAGGGCTGGGCGGACTGCATTTTCTTGGATTGTCGGAAAGCCTTTGACACAGTACCGCATAAGAGGCAGGTACATAAGCTGGAGAGACAGGCAGGGGTAGCTGGTAAGGTGCTCCAGTGGCTAAGGGAGTACCTAAGCAATAGGAAGCAGAGAGTTACGGTGAGGGGTGAGACCTCTGATTAGCGTGAAGTCACCAGTGGAGTCCCACAGGGCTCAGTACTCGGTCCTATCTTGTTTCTGATATATGTAAATGATCTCCCGGAGGGTATAGATTCATTTCTCTCAATGTTTGCGGACGATGCCCAAATTATGAGAAGGATTAAGACAGAAGAGGACTGTTTGAGGCTTCAAGAAGACCTAGACAAACTGAAGGAATGGTCGAACAAGTGGTTGATAGAGTTCAACCCAACCAAATGTAATGTAATGAAGATAGGTGTAGGGAGCAGGAGGCCAAATACAAGGTATCATCTGGGAGAGGAAATCCTTCAGGAGTCAGAGAAAGAAAAAGACTTGGGAGTTGATATCACGACAGACCTGTCTCCTGCAGCACATATCAAGAGGATAACATCAGCGGCATATGCCAGGCTGGGCAACATACGAACGGCATTCAGAAATTTGTGAAAAGAATCATTCAGAACTTTGTATACCACATATGTCAGGCCAATTCTGGAGTATGCAGCCCTAGCATGGTGTCCATATCTAGTCAAGGATAAGACTAAACTGGAAAAGGTTCAAAGGTTTGCCACCAGACTAGTACCCGAGCTGAGAGGTATGAGCTACGAGGAGAGACTGCAGGAATTGAACCTCACTTCGCTGGAAGACAGAAGAGTTAGGGGGGACATGATCACTACATTCAAGATTCTCAAGGGAATTGATAGGGTAGATAAAGACAGGCTATTTAACACAAGGGGCACACGCACAAGGGGACACAGGTGGAAACTGAGCGCCCAAATTAGCCACAGAGATATTAGAAAGAACTTTTTTTGTGTCAGAGTGGTTGACAAATGGAATGCATTAAGAAGTGATGTGGTGGAGGCTGACTCCATACACAGTTTCAAGTGTAGATATGATAGAGCCCAATAGGCTCAGGAACCTGTACACCTGTTGATTGACGGTTGAGAGGCGGGACCAAAGAGCCAGATCTCAACCCCCGCAAACACAACTAGGTGAGTACACACACACACACACACACACACACACACACACACACACACACACACACACACACACACACACACACACACACACACACACACACAGGAGAGAGCCGTGGCGGCAGAAGCAAGGAAGAGGCGCAGGGCGAGAGGGGAAAACCAGGAAGTCACAGCTCCCAACACAACACCCCCAGAGGCGAGGGGGGAACCCACAACCAGCTACCCAGTAACACCAGAAGGGAGGACAACCCCGCCTCCCTCCTCTGCATAGAAAACCCCCCTACCCCAAACCCTCCCTGCCCCCACTCAAAAGTTCAGCCAAATCTCCCTCCCCCCACACCCAATCCCCACCCTTCTACCCCTCCCCTCCTCCCGAGTCCTCCCTCCCCCCCTTTCCTTCCCGTCCTCCCTCCCCTTTCACCCCATACCCTCCCTGTCCCTCCCCCTTCACTGGATCCCCCGCCCCTCATTCCAGTATCCTCTGAGATCCTGTTACCCACCTCACAGGTCCTCACACCCATGGAACAGCCTTCCCCACCAGCAGAACACTCACCAAGGAGGCGATTTGAGAAGGGACAGAAGAAAGTGAGCCTCAAAGCGATGTACACTAACATAGATGGAATTACAAATAAAGCAAATGAGCTTGGAGAACTGGTACTAGAGGAAAACCCAGACATAATAGCCCTCACAGAAACAAAGATCACGAAAACAATAACAAATGCAGTGTTTCCACAGGACTATTATGTTATGCGGAAAGAGAGGGAAGGAAGAGGTGGGGGTGGTGTAGCTCTGCTGGTAAGAAAAGGCTGGGATTTTGAGGAGATGGATATTCAGGGCTGTGAAGGTTTCAGTGACTACATAGCAGGTACTGTAACAAATGGAGGGAAAAAAATTATAGTCGCAGTCATATATAATCCACCACCAAATGACAGAAGACCTAGACAGGAATATGATAGAAACAACATGGCCACCATTAACATAATAGAAAGAGCAGCTTCTGTTGCTAGCAGGAATGGATCTGGACTACTAATTATGGGAGACTTCAACCATGGGAAGATAGATTGGAAGAACAGAGACCCGCATGGAGGACCAGAAACATGGAGAGCTAAGCTGCTGGACGTGGCAACAAGAAACTTTCTAAGCCAGCATACCAAAGAGCCAACAAGAATGAGAGGAGAAGATGAACCAGCAATGCTTGATTTGATATTTACCCTAAATGAATGGGATATAAGGGAAGTTAAGATGGAAGCGCCCTTGGGAATGAGTGACCACAGTGTATTGAACTTTGAGTACCTGGTAGAGCTAGGACTTATCTCCCCCCAAAAAGAACTAGGAATCAAAAGGCTGGCATACCGAAAGGGGAATTATGAACAGATGAGAAGTTTCCTAAGTGAAATACCTTGGGACACAGACCTCAGAGACAAGTCTGTACAGGGTATGATGGACTATGTTACCCAAAAGTGTCAGGAGGCAGTAAACAGGTTCATCCCGGCCCAAAGGGAAAAATCCGAGAAGCAACAAAAGAATCCATGGTATAATAGGGCATGTATGGAAGCGAAGAAACTGAACAAGAAGGCGTGGAGGAACTTCCGGAATAACAGAACACCAGAAAGCAGGGAGAGATACCAGAGAACCAGGAATGAGTACGTCAGGGTGAGAAGAGAAGCAGAGAAAATTTTTGAAAATGATATAGCAAACAAAGCCAAGACCGAACCAAAGCTACTCCACAGTCACATCAGAAGGATAACAACAGTGAAAGAACAGGTATTGAAACTTAGAACAGGCGAGGACAGGTATACAGAGAATGACAGAGAGGTGTGTGAGGAACTCAACAAGAGGTTCCAGGAGGTCTTCACAATAGAACAGGGTGAGGCCACTGTGCTAGGAGAAAGGGAGGTAAACCAGGCGGCCTTGGAGGAGTTCGAAATTACGAGAGAGGAGGTCAAGAGACACCTGCTGGATCTGGATGTTAGAAAGGCGGTTGGTCCAGATGGGATCTCACCATGGGTACTGAAAGAGTGTGCAGAGGCACTTTGCTTGCCACTCTCCATAGTGTATAGTAAATCACTAGAGACGGGAGACCTACCAGAAATATGGAAGACGGCGAATGTGGTCCCAATATACAAAAAGGGCGACAGACAAGAGGCACTGAACTACAGGCCAGTGTCCTTGACTTGTATACCATGCAAGGTGATGGAGAAGATCGTGAGAAAAAACCTGGTAACACATCTGGAGAGAAGGGACTTCGTGACAAATCGCCAACATGGATTCAGGGAGGGTAAATCTTGCCTTACAGGCTTGATAGAATTCTACGATCAGGTGACACAGATTAAGCAAGAAAGAGAGGGCTGGGCGGACTGCATTTTCTTGGATTGTCGGAAAGCCTTTGACACAGTACCGCATAAGAGGCTGGTACATAAGCTGGAGAGACAGGCAGGTGTAGCTGGTAAGGTGCTCCAGTGGATAAGGGAGTATCTAAGCAATAGGAAGCAGAGAGTTACGGTGAGGGGCGAGACCTCCGATTGGCGTGAAGTCACCAGTGGAGTCCCACAGGGCTCTGTACTCGGTCCTATCTTGTTTCTGATATATGTAAATGATCTCCCGGAGGGTATCGATTCATTTCTCTCAATGTTTGCGGACGATGCTAAAATTATGAGAAGGATTAAAACAGAAGAGGACTGTTTGAGGCTTCAAGAAGACCTAGACAAGCTGAAGGAATGGTCGAACAAATGGTTGTTAGAGTTTAACCCAACCAAATGTAATGTAATGAAGATAGGTGTAGGGAGCAGGAGGCCAAATACAAGGTATCATCTGGGAGAGGAAATTCTTCAGGAGTCAGAGAAGGAAAAAGACTTGGGGGTTGATATCACGCCAGACCTGTCTCCTGCAGCACATATCAAGCGGATAACATCAGCGGCATATGCCAGGCTGGCCAACATACGAACGGCATTCAGAAACTTGTGTAAAGAATCATTCAGAACTTTGTATACCACATATGTCAGGCCAATCCTGGAGTATGCAGCCCCAGCATGGAGTCCATATCTAGTCAAGGATAAGACTAAACTGGAAAAGGTTCAAAGGTTTGCCACCAGACTAGTACCCGAGCTGAGAGGTATGAGCTACGAGGAGAGACTACGGGAATTAAACCTCACTTCGCTGGAAGACAGAAGAGTTAGGGGGGACATGATCACCACATTCAAGATTCTGAAGGGGATTGATAGGGTAGATAAAGACAGTCTATTTAACACAAGGGGAACACGCACAAGGGGACACAGGTGGAAACTGAGTGCCCAAATGAGCCACAGAGATATTAGAAAGAACTTTTTTAGTGTCAGAGTGGTTGACAAATGGAATGCATTAGGGGGTGATGTGGTGGAGGCTGACTCCATACACAGTTTCAAGTGTAGATATGACAGAGCCCGATAGGCTCAGGAATCTGTACACCTGTTGATTGACGGTTGAGAGGCGGGACCAAAGAGCCAGAGCTCAACCCCCGCAAACACAACTAGGTGAGTACAACTAGGTGAGTACACACACACACACACACACACACACACACACACACACACACACACACACACACACACACACACACACACACACACATGGGGTGTGTGTGTGGGGCCAGGCTATGAGGGGCACACCAGGCACACACCAGGCTATGAGGGGCCTCGTAGCCTGGTGGATAGCGCGCAGGACTCGTAATTCTGTGGCGCGGGTTCGATTCCCGCACGAGGCAGAAACAAATGGGCAAAGTTTCTTTCACCCTAAGTGCCCCTGTTACCTAGCAGTAAATAGGTACCTGGGAGTTAGTCAGCTGTCACGGGCTGCTTCCTGGGGGGTGTGTGTGTGTGTGTGGTGTGGAGAAAAGAAAGAAAAAAAAAAAAAAAAGAAAAAAAAAAAAAAGAAAAAAAAAAAAAAAAAAAAGTAGTTAGTAAACAGTTGATTGACAGTTGAGAGGCGGGCCGAAAGAGCAAAGCTCAACCCCCGCAAAAACACAACTAGTAAACACAACTAGTAAACACACACACACACACACATGAGCGAGCGAAGCGAATGAGCGACCACAGTGTATTGGTGTTTGAGTACCTGATTGAAGAAGGGTTATTGAACTCGAGAAGGGATACCGAAACCAAAAGGTTAGCATACCGAAAGGGAAACTATGAGGAGATAAGAAAATGCCTAGGAGATATTGCATGGGAAACAGAGCTCAGGGAAAAGACGGCCCAAGATATGATGGAATACATCACGCAAAAATGCAAGGATGCAGCAAACAAGTTTGTCCCAGTCCAAAAGGAAAACAGTGAAATGAAGATGAGAAACCCATGGTTTAATCAGAGATGTAGGCTAGCTAAGCAGCAAAGTAAAAGGGCATGGAGAAACTATAGGAATAACAGGACACTGGAGAGCAGAGAAAGATACCAGAATGCCAGGAATGAATATGTTAGGATGAGAAGAGAGGCAGAAAGACAATACGAAAATGACATCGCAAGCAAGGCAAAGACTCAGCCTAAATTGCTGCATAGCCACATCAGGAGAAAAACAACAGTAAAGGAACAGGTTATGAAATTAAGGTTAGGGGCAGAAGGATTCACTACAAACGACAAGGAAGTGTGTGAGGAACTGAATAAGAAATTCCAAGAGGTCTTCACCTTAGAGCAAGGAGAAATCCCAGAGATAAGAGAGGGAATAGCTAACCAGGAACCACTGGAAGAGTTTGAGATTACCAGCGGGGAAGTAAGGAAGTGTTAACTAGAATTGGATGTGACAAAGGCTATAGGCCCAGATGGAATCTCCCCTTGGATACTAAAGGAAGGAGCAGAAGAACTGTGCCTCCCGCTCTCCATGGTGTATAACAAATCACTGGCAACAGGGGAACTGCCAGAAATTTGGAAAGCAGCTAACGTAGTCCCGATATACAAGAAAGGGGATAGACAGGAGGCACTGAATTACAGACCAGTGTCCCTAACCTGCATACCATGCAAGATGATGGAGAAGATTGTGCGAAGAAAGCTAGTGGAGCACCTGGAGCGAAAGAACTTTGTAACACAGCATCAACATGGATTCAGGGATGGCAGGTCCTGCCTCACAGGGTTACTTGAATTCTACGACCAGGCAACAAAAATAAGGCAAGAAAGAGAAGGGTGGGCAGACTGCATATTTTTGGATTGTCAGAAAGCCTTTGACACAGTGCCACACAAGAGGCTAGTGAAGAAACTGGAGATGCAGGCTGGAGTGAAAGGGAAGGTACTCCGTTGGATACAGGAGTACCTAAGTAACAGGAGACAACGAGTCAGTGTGAGGGGTGAGGTCTCAGATTGGCGAGACGTTACGAGTGGAGTACCGCAGGGGTCAGTCCTTGGACCTATACTGTTTCTGATATATGTAAATGATCTTCCAGAGGGTATAGAATCGTTTCTCTCAATGTTTGCCGATGATGCAAAAATTATGAGGAGGATTGAAACTGAGGACGATAGTAGGAGGCTACAAGATGACCTAGACAGACTGAGTGAATGGTCCAACAAATGGCTGTTGAAGTTCAACCCGAGTAAATGCAAAGTAATGAAACTAGGTGGTGGAAATAGGAGGCCAAACACAGGATACAGAATAGGAGATGAAGTACTTAATGAAACGAACAGAGAGAAAGATCTAGGAGTTGATATCACACCAAACCTGTCTCCTGAAGCCCACATAAAAAGAATAACGTCTGCGGCATATGCGAGGCTGGCTAACATCAGAACAGCGTTCAGGAACCTGTGTAAGGAATCATTCAGAATCTTGTACACCACATATGTAAGACCAATCCTGGAGTGTGTGGCCCCAGCATGGAGCCCGTACCTTGTCAAGCACAAGACGAAGCTGGAAAAAGTACAAAGGTATGCCACTAGACTAGTCCCAGAACTAAGAGGCATGAGTTACGAGGAAAGGCTGCGGGAAATGCACCTTACGACACTGGAAGACAGAAGAGTAAGGGGAGACATGATCACAACCTACAAAATCCTCAGAGGAATCGACCGGGTAAACAAGGATAAACTATTCAACACTGGTGGGACGCGAACAAGGGGACACAGGTGGAAACTGAGTACCCACATGAGCCACAGAGACGTTAGAAGGAACTTTTTCAGTGTCAGAGTAGTTAACGGATGGAATGCATTAGGCAGTGATGTGGTGGAGGCTGACTCCATACACAGTTTTAAATGTAGATATGATAGAGCCCAGTAGGCTCAGGAATCTGTACACCAGTTGATTGACAGTTGAGAGGCGGGACCAAAGAGCCAAAGCTCAACCCCCGCAAGCACAAATAGGTGAGTACACACACACACACACACACACACACACACACACACACACACACACACACACACACACACACACACACACACACACACACACACACACACACACACAGTCATAACAGATGCTGTGTTTCCAAAGGACTACTATATAGTAAGGACAGAGAGGGAAGGGAGAGGAGGTGGAGGAGTGGCCCTGCTGATAAGGAAGGACTGGAGGTTTGATGAGATGGAAATTCCGGGCAGTGACGGGTTCAGAGATTACATAACAGGAACTATAACAATGGGTGGACCTAAGATAATAGTGTCAGTTATTTACAACCCTCGCCTAAATGACAGAAGACCCAGACAGGAGTTTGATAGGAACAACATGGCAACCATTAATATAATAGAGAGAGCAGCTTCAGTTGCCTGCAGGAATGGCTCAAGACTCTTAATCATGAGCGATTTCAACCATGGAAAGATAGACTGGGAGAATGGGAACCCACATGGTGGTGCAGATACGTGGCGAGCTAAACTCTTGGAAGTGGCAACAAGGAACTTTCTGAGCCAGAATGTCAGGGAACCCACAAGAGTGAGAGGCAATAATGAACCAGCTAGACTCGACTTGATATTCACCCTGAATGAGTCAGAAATAAGGGAAGTACTTTTGAGTACTTGGTGGAGGTAGGGATAAACTATCCAAGGATGGGTTCGGAGGGGAAAAGACTAAATTACCGAAGAGGAAAATATGACGAGATGAGGCACTTCCTCAGGGGAATACCATGGGTAACAGAACTTAGAGACAAGAATGTGCAGGTCATGATGGATTTTGTTACCCAGAAGTGACAGGAAGCTACAGACAGGTTTATGCCGGTCCAAAAGGAGAGAAACGAAAAACAACAGAAAAATCCATGGTTCAACCAGGAAGGCAAAGTAGCGAAGCAACTGAAGAAAAGAACATGGAGAAACTACAGAAATACAGAACACCGGAGAGCAGGGAGAGATACCAGAGGGCCAGAAATGAGTACCTCAGAGTGAGGAGGGAAGCAGAGAGACAGTTTGAAAATGACATAGCGAGTAAAGCCAAGACCCAACCAAAGCTGCTCCACAGCCACATCCGGAGGAAAACAGCAGTGAAGGAACAAGTGATGAAATTGAAAAAAGTGGAGAACAGATACACAGAGAATGAAAAGGAGGTGTGTGAAGAACTCAACAAGAGATTCCAGGAGGTCTTCACAATAGAACAAGGAGAAGCCTCTGCACTAAATGAGGAGGCGGCAAACCAAGCAACCTTGGAGGAATTTGACCTCACCAGAGATGAGGTCAAAAGGTGTTTGTTGAAGCTGGATGTGACAAAGGCTGTTGGGCCTGACAGAATCTCACCATGGATACTAATGGAAGGTGCAGAAGCACTAAGTGTGCCACTCTCTATGGTGTATAACAGGTCACTGGAAACAGGAGACCTACCAGAAAGTTAGAAGACAGCTAACGTAGTCCCAATATAGAAGAAGGGTGACAGGCAAGAGGCACTGAACTACAGGCTAGTTTCCCTAACTTGTATACCATGCAAGGTGAAAGAGAAGATCGTGAGGAAAAGGCTCGTAGAGCATCTGGAGGGATTTAACTTTGTAACGCACCACCAACATGGATTCATGGATGGTAAATCGTGCCTCACAGGTTTACAAGAATTCTATGACCAAGCAACAAAAATTATGCAGGAAAGGGAAGGGTGGGCCGACTTCATTTTCCTGGACTGCCAGAAAATCTTTGACACAGTACCCCATAAAAGGCTGTTAAAAAAGATTGAGCAACAGGCATGAGTAAAAGGGAAGATACTGCAGTGGATAAGGGAGTACTTAAGCAACAGGAAACAGCGAGTAACGGTGAGGGGGGGAGACATCAGAATGGCGAGATGTCAACAGCGGAGTGCCACAGGGCTCAGTACTTGGACCCCATCCTGTTTCTAATATATGTAAACGATCTTCCGAAGGGTATAGACTCATTTCTCTCAATGTTTGCTGATGATGCAAAAATTATGAGAAGAATCAAGACGGATGAAGATAGACCGAGACTACAGGATGACTTGGACAAACTGGAGGAATGGTCTAGAAAATGGCCGCTAAAGTTCAACTCAGGAAAGTGTAAAGTAATGAAATTAGTCGAAGGGAGCAGGAGGCTGAACACAAGGTACCACCTGGGAGGTGAAATCCTGCAAGAGTCAAATAGAGAGAAAGATCTGGGGGTTGATATCACACCGAACTTGTCCCAAGAAGCCCACATCAAAAGGATATCATTAGCGGCATATGCTAGACTGGCCAACAAAAGAACTGCCCTTAGAAAATTATGTGAGGAATCGTTCAGGACCCTGTATACCACTTATGTCAGACCAATCTTGGAATATGCAGCGCCAGCCTAGATTCCATACCTAGTTAAACACAAGACAAAGTTAGAGAAGATTCAGCGGTATGCCACCAGCCTCGTCCCGGAACTGAGAGGAATGAGCTACGAGAAAAGGCTAAAGGAGCCGAACCTCACGTCGCTGGAAAACAGAAGAGTAAGGGAAGACATGATAACAACCTACAAAATTCTCAGGGAATTGACAGGGTGGACAAAGACAAATTCTTCAGCACGGGTGGGACACGAACAAGGGGACACAGGTGGAAACTTATTACCCAGATGAGCCACAGAGACGTTAGAAAGAATTTTTTCACTGTCAGAGTAGTTAATAAATGGAATGCACTAGGAAGTGGTGTGGAGGAGTTTGACTCCATACACAGTTTCAGGTGTAGATATGATAGAGCCCAGTAGGCTCAGGAATCTGTACACCAGTTGATTGACAGTTGAGAGGCGGGACCAAAGAGACAAAGCTCAACCCCCGCAAGCACAATTAGGTGAGTACACACACACACACGTACACATCAGTTGTCCATGAAGGACTATGTCACCCAAAAGTGTCAGGAGGCAGTAAACAGGTTTATCCCGGCCCAAAAACGAAAAAACCCGAGAAGCAAAAGCAGAATACATGGTATAATAGGGAATGTATGAAAGCAAAGGAACTGAACAAAAGGGCGTGGAGGAACTTCCAGAATAACAGAACACCAGAAAGTAGAGAGAGATGCCAGAGAACCAGGAACGAGTATGTTAGTGTGAGAAGAGAAGCTGAGAAAAAGTATGAAAATGATATAGCTAATAAAGCCAAGACTGAACCAAAGCTACTCTACAATCACATCAGGAGGAAGACAACAGTGAAGGAACAGGTGATGAAACTTAGAACGGGTGAGGACAGGTATACAGAGAATGACAAAGAGGTGTGTGAAGAACTCAACAAAAGGTTCCAGAAGGTCTTCAAAATAGAACAAGGAGAGATCACTGGGCTAGGAGAGGTGGCAGTAAACCAGGCGGCCTTGGAAGGGTTCGAAATTACAATAGATGAGGTTAAGAGGCATCTGTTGGATTTTGACGTGAGAAAACCTGTGGGCCCAGACGGAATCTCACTATGGGTATTGAAATAGTGTGCAGGAGCACTTTGCTTGCCATTCTCCATAGTGTATAGTAGGTCATTGGAGACGGAAGACCTACCCGTCTCCAATGACCTATATGGAAGACGGCTAATGTAGTCAAATGTACAAAACGGGTGACAGACAAGAGGCACTGAACTACAGGCCAGTGTCCTTAACTTGTATACCATGCAAGGTGATGGAGAAGATCGTGAGAAAAAACTAGTAACTCATCTGGAGAGAAGAGACTTAGTGACAACCCATCAACATGGGTTCAGGGAGGGTAAATTTTGCCTTACAGGCTTAATAGAATTCTACGATCAGGTGAGAAAGATTAAGCAAGAAAGAGAAGGATTGGCGAACTGCATTTTTTGGACTGTCGGAAAGCCTTCGACACAGTACCCCATAAAAGGCTGATGCATAAGCTGGATAAACAGGCAGGAGTAACTGGTAGGGCGCTCCAGTGGATAAGGGAGTACCTAAGCAATGGGAAGCAGAGAGTTATAGTGAGCGGTGAGACCTCAGATTGGCGTGATGTCACCAGGGGAGTCCCACAGGGCTGTGCACTCGGACCTATCTTGTTTCTAATATACGTAAATGATCTCCCAGAGGGTATAGACTCATTCCTCTCAATGTTTGTTGACGACGCCAAATTTACGAGAAGGATTAAGACAGAGGAGGACAGCCTGAGACTTAAAGAAGACCTGGACAAGCTGCAGGAATGGTCGAATAAATGGGTGTTAGAGTTTAACTCAAGCAAATGTAATGTAATAAAGATAGGTGTAGGGAGCAGGAGGCCAGATACAAGGTATCATTTGGGAGATGAAATACGTCAAGAGTCAGAGAAAGAGAAAGACCTGGGGGTTGATATCACACCAGACCTGTCTCCTGAAGCTCATATCAAGAGGATAACATCAGCGACATATGCCAGGTTGGCCAACATAAGAACCGCCTTTAGAAACTTGTGTAAGGAATCTTTCAGAACTTTGCATACCACATATGTCAGGCCAATCCTGGAGTATGCGGCTCCAGCATGGAGTCCTCATCTAGTCAAGCATAAGACTAAACTGGAAAAGGTTCAAAGGTTTGCCACCAAACTAGTACCCGAACTGAGCGGGTATGAGATACGAGGAGCGACTACGGGAATTAAACCTCACGTCAGTGGGAGACAAGATCTAGAGTGGACATGATCACCACGTGCTAGAGTCTCAGTGGAATTGATAGGGTAAACAAAGATAGGCTATTTAATACAAGTGGGCACACACTAGCATTGTAATGCAACACATTGATCACATCTCGTGGTGAATTATCTTGGTGAATTTAGAGAAGATAGCTAGTGAAGATCGACTTCTTGAGGCAGCATCAGTCGCATCAGCCGGGACCCACGTGGAGACCTGAAGACCTCACAGGATTACCGACGACACGCCGTGTATTCACCTAGAGTGCTTGTGGGTGGCTGGCTGGTAAGTGTCTCTCATAAGTCTCCAACAGAGTGCAAGGTTTATATAATATCATATCATACCTACCTTGAGGCTACCTTGAGGTGCTTCCGGGGCTTAGTGTCCCCGCGGCCCGGTCGTCGACCAGGCCTCCTGGTTGCTGGACTGATCAACCAGGCTGTTAGACGCGGCTGCTCGCAGCCTGACGTATGAGTCACAGCCTGGTTGATCAGGTATCCTTTGGAGGTGCTTATCCAGTTCTCTCTTGAACACTGTAAGGGGTTTGCCAGTTATGCCCCTTATGTGTAGTGGAAGCGTGTTGAACAGTCTCGGGCCTCTGATGTTGATAGAGTTCTCTCTCAGAGTACCTGTTGCACCTCTGCTTTTCAACGGGGGTATTCTGCACATCCTGCCATGTCTTCTGGTCTCATGTGGTGTTATTTCTGTGTGCAGGTTTGGGACCAGCCCCTCAATTATTTTCCACGTGTAAATTATTATGTATCTCTCCCGCCTGCGCTCAAGGGAGTACAGATTTAGGCTCTTTAGTCGGTCCCAGTAATTTAGATGTTTTACTGAGTGGATTCTAGCAGTAAAGGATCTCTGCACGCTCTCTAGGTCAGCAATTTCTCCAGCTTTGAAAGGGGCTGTCATTGTGCAGCAGTACTCCACTCTAGATAGCACAAGCGTTTTGAAAAGTATCATCATCGGTATAGCATCTCTAGTGTGAAAAGTTCTTGTTATCCAACCTGTCATTTTTCTTGCAGTTGTGACGGCTACTTTATTGTGTTCTTTAAAGGTAAGGTCTTCCGACATGAGTACACCCAGGTCCTTTACATTGCCTTTTCGTTCTATGTTATGATTTGCCTGCGTTTTGTACGTGGTTCCTGTTTTTATGTTTTCAATTTTTCCGTAGCGCATGAGCTGAAACTTATCCTCGTTGAATACCATATTATTTTCTGTAGCCCATAGAAAGACCTGATCAACATCTGATTGGAGGTTTGCCGTGTCCTCTATGTTGCCAACTCTCATGAAAATCCTAGTGTCATCTGCAAAGGATGATACAGTGCTATAGGTTGTGTTCTGGTCTATGTCCGATATGAGGATGAGAAAAAGTACTGGAGCAAGCACAGTACCCTGGGGGACTGAGCTCTTCACGGTTGATGGGCTGGATTTTATTTTGTTGACTATTACACATTGGGTTCTGTCAGTCAGGAAATTGTAGATCCATCTGCCTATTTTCCCGGTAATTCCTTTTGAACACATTTTATGTGCAATAACACCATGGTCACATTTATCAAAAGCTTTTGCGAAATCTGTGTAAATTACATCAGCGTTTTGTTTGTCTTCCATAGCATCTAATGCCATATCATAGTGGTCCAGCAACTGCGACAGGCAAGAGCGCCCTGTTCTGAAACCATGTTGTCCGGGGTTATGGAGATGCTGTGATTCCATGTATTTTGTGATCTTACTTCTTAGCACTCTCTCAAAATTTTTTATTTTCATAGACACTTTATTTTAATCATAGACACTATTGCATTCCATTCAATAATACAATCGTAATAATACAATCGTGGTAGACAGGTAACAGGGACATCAACTGTGAGCTCACTGGGAACCCAGATAAGCCGCTAATTCTTCTCCCCCCCCCCTCCGTAATCTGAAGACAACACTTCACCCATCTCCTCTTAACCCCCCCATCTCACTCTCCCAACACACTCCCCCCCCCCAACCACTCCCACTCTCCCAAAACACTCCCTCCCCCCACCACACCCACTCTCACACTAGGACTATTCTTGCTCTCTCTCTCTCTCTTGACAAGGGCAAAATGGCAGTTGGACGCAACAGGGACACAGGGAAAATCCAGAGTGACCAAACGAAGGACATGTTAACCCAAGTTCTGGAGGAATTCAGGAAGGAGATGCAGGAAATGAGGATTACAATTAACAACCTGCAAAGTGAGCTGACATCAGCACGGGAGGAGATCAAATCTCTCACAGAGAAAAATAAAGAGACCGAGCATCAGATTATCATCCAAAGGGAAGGTGGGAATGTTACATTGGAAGGAAATGCCTCTGTACCTGAGACATTTGTGGACATACTGAAAAAGAGCTCAGAAGGTATGGACACAGAGAGGGAGGTAGCCATGCAAGCAGCTAGGTCACAGCAAGCAGCAAGGTGCACCACTCAGCTGCTGGAGAGAAAAAGATCAGTGGTAGTTGTAGGCATCAAAGAACAGGAAGGATCCAATAGGCAAGAATGGAATAGCAAGGATAGAGAGGCAGTACAGGGGCTACCGAAGGGGTTACAGATGGAAGGGGCTGAACAAAACATTGAGAAGGTTTTCAGGTTGGGCTGGTATAACAAGGACAGAAACCAGCTTGTAAAGGTGGTATTTACAAGCGAAACCACGAAGGAGGATATTCTCGAAAGGAAGAGTAGACTGCAGCATGTGGAGGGATACAAGAAAGTATTCCTGCAGAGGGACTGGACGAAGGAGGAGAGAGCCAGGGCAGCAGAGGCAAGGAGGAAGCGCAGGGAAAGAGGAGCAAACCAGGAAATCACAGCCCCCAACACAACAGTCCTAGAGACAAGAGGCGAACCCAAAACCAGCATCCCAGCAACACCAGATGGGAGGGCAACACCACCAGCCCCCTCTGCATAGAAACCCTCCCTTTCCCTTACCCTACCTGCCCCCACCCAAAACCCCATTCTTACCCTGTCACCCCTTCCCCATTCCCATCATGTCCCCCCTCCCACCTTTCCCCCCTCCCACCTTTCCCCCCCTGTCCCCCCTCCCCCTTCATCCCATACCCTTCATATCCCTCCTCCCCCCTCACCCCGTATCCTCCATGTCCCCCCTATCTCCTTAACCCACACCCTACCTGTCCCCCCTTCCCTGAAACCCCCACCCCTCACCCCAAACTCCTCTGAGACCCAGCAAACCACCTCACAGATCTTCTCACCCACGGAAAAGCTTCCCACACCAGCAAAATGCTCGCCAAGAAAGGGACAAGAAAATGAACTGAAGAAAGTGAGCTTCAAGGCAATGTACACTAACATAGATGGGATTACAAATAAAACAAGTGAACTCGGAGAATGGGCACTAGAAGAAAACCCAGACATAATAGCACTCACAGAAACAAAGCTAACAAACGTCATAACAAACGCAGTGTTTCCACAGGGCTACTATGTAGTGAGGAAAGAGAGAGAAGGGAGAGGAGGCGGTGGTGTAGCTTTGCTGCTAAGAGAAAGTTGGAGTTTCGAAGAGATGGTAATTCAGAACTGTGAAGGTTTCAGTGACTACATATCAGGCACCATAGCAACTGGAGGACAGAAAATTATAGTAGTAGTCATATATAACCCCCCACCGAATGATAGAAGACCCAGACAGGAATATGATAGAAACAACTTGGCCACCATCAATATAATAGAGAGAGCAGCTTCTGTGGCTAGCAGGAACGGATCCAGATTACTAATCATGGGAGACTTCAACCATGGGAAGATAGATTGGGGGAACAGAGACCCACATGGAGGCCCAGACACGTGGAGAGCTAAGCTGCTGGATGTGGTAACAAGAAACTTTCTAAGTCGCATCAAACTGAGTGCCCAAATGAGCCACAGAGATATTAGAAAGAACTTTTTTAGTGTCAGAGTGGTTGACAAATGGAATGCATTAGGCAGTGATGTGGTGGAGGCTAACTGCATACACAGTTTCAAGTGTAGATATGATAGAGCCCAAAAGGCTCAGGAACCTGTACACCTGTTGATTGACGGTTGAGAGGCGGGACCAAAGAGCCAGAGCTCAACCCCCGCAAGCACAACTAGGTAAGTACAACTAGGTAAGTACACATCCCCAGGTGTGTGTGTGTAGTTATATGTCTAACTCCTAGGTACCTATTTCCTGCTAGGTGAACAGGGGCACCAGTGTGAAAGAAACTTTGCCCATTTGTTTCTGCACTGCCGGGGATTAAAATCGGGCCCTGAGGACTACGACCCCAGAGCGCGGTTCACTCAGCCACAGGCCCTCATTGTGAATTGTGTGTGTACGTGTGCGTGCGTGTGCGTGCGTGTGTTAGTGTGTGGTGGTGAGAAATATATCAGTAGATATAATAGAGGAATAATGTATAGGTTAGGAAGGCGGGGTCCAAGAGCTAAAAGATCGATAAAGTAGGAACAAATAGAAAATACAAATAATTAATACACACATATACTTGCCAGCCAAAAGCTGAGTATTTGTTTATCTGCCCCTTGAGTTACCTAACCTAACCTAACCTAACCTAACCTAACCTACCCTAACTTAACCTACCCTAACCTAACCTAACCTAACCTAACCTACCCTAACCTAACCTAACCTAACCTAACCTAACCTAACCTACCCTAACCTAACCTAACCTAACCTAACCAAACCTAACCTAACCTAACCTTGAGTTAGAGCAAGACGACACCGGTCAGGACCCGTAGCTTCACTATCACCACCATCACTTACAGTAAGAGACAACCAGTGGCAAGGGTTTAACACTTAACAACATCACCATCAAATATTTCCCCCTCAAGTGAACCTCAAACTTTCCAGTAATCTGGTTTAAGGAAAGTTACAGTTCCGAGTTTTGCAAATACATAGGGGAAGCAGACTGTGTTGTGTGGAGGTGTGTAGGGTAGAGGGTACAGTGTATGATGGTACCGGGACAGGGTACCGGGCCAGGGTACCGGGTCAGGGTACAGGGCCAGGGAACCGGGTCAGGGTACCGGGCCAGGGTACAGGGCCAGGGTACCGGGCCAGGGTACCGAGCCAGGGTACCGGGTCAGGGTACCGGGTTAGGGTACCGGGCCAGGGTACCGGGCCAGGGTACCGGGCCAGGGTACCGGGCCAGGGTACCGAGCCAGGGTACCGAGCCAGGGTACCGGGCCAGGGTACCGGGTCAGGGTACCGAGCCAGGGTACCAAGCCAGGAAACCGAGCCAGGGTACCGGGCCAGGGTACCGGGTCAGGGTACCGAGCCAGGGTACCGAGCCAGGGTACCAAGCCAGGGTACCGAGCCAGGGTACCGGGTCAGGGTACCGGGCCAGGGTAGCCAATGTGTAGCAACGAGGACGTCCGTCATGAGTCACCAGCATTAGACAAATGGTGGGCGAAGGTTAACCTATTTTTCAAGAAATGTTGAATTAATTTTTGAAAATATTTTGCCAAATTGCGAATCATGCAGCCTTTCCTTACTGTCCTCACTAGACTTTTACTTCAAGATATAGCAGCCTTCACTAGACCCTTGCACCTAGATATAACAGCCTTCACTAGACCCATGCACCTAGATATAACAGCCCTCACTAGACCCTTGTACCTAGATATAACAGCCCTCACTAGACCCTTGCACCTAGATATAACAGCCCTCACTAGACCCTTGCACCTAGATATAACAGCCCTCACTAGACCCTTGCACCTAGATATAACAGCCCTCACTAGACCCTTGTACCTAGATATAACAGCCCTCACTAGACCCTTGTACCTAGATATAGCAGGTCTCACTAGACCCTTGCACCTAGATATAGCAGCCTTCACTAGACCCTTGTACCTGGATATAACAGCCCTCACTAGACCCTTGTACCTAGATATAACAGGTCTCACTAGACCCTTGCACCTGGATATAACAGCCCTCACTAGACCCTTGCACCCAGATATAACAGGTCACACTAGACCCTTGTACCTAGATATAACAGCCCTCACTAGACCCTTGTACCTGGATATAACAGCCCTCACTAGTCCCTTGTACCTAGATATAACAGCCCTCACTAGACCCTTGTACCTAGATATAGCAGCCTTCACTAGACCCTTGTACCTGGATATAGCAGCCTTCACTAGACCCTTGCACCTGGATATAACAGCCCTCACTAGACCCTTGTACCTGGATATAACAGCCCTCACTAGACCCTTGTACCTGGATATAACAGGTCTCACTAGACCCTTGTACCTAGATATAACAGCCCTCACTAGACCCTTGAACCTAGATATAACAACCCTCACTAGACCCTTGTACCTAGATATAACAGCCCTCACTAGACCCTTGTACCTAGATATAACAGCCCTCACTAGACCCTTGTACCTAGATATAACAGCCCTCACTAGACCCTTGTACCTGGATATAACAGCCCTCACTAGACCCTTGTACCTAGATATAACAGCCCTCACTAGACCCATGTACCTCGATATAACAGCCCTCACTAGACCCTTGTACCTGGATATAACAGGTCTCACTAGACCCTTGTACCTAGATATAACAGCCCTCACTAGACCCTTGTACCTAGATATAACAGCCCTCACTAGACCCATGTACCTAGATATAACAGCCCTCACTAGACCCTTGTACCTAGATATAACAGCCCTCACTAGACCCTTGTACCTAGATATAACAGCCCTCACTAGACCCTTGTACCTAGATATAACAGCCCTCACTAGACGCTTGTAACTGGATATAACAGCCCTCACTAGACCCTTGTACCTAGATATAACAGCCCTCACTAGACGCTTGAACCTGGATATAACAGCCCTCACTAGACCCTTGTACCTAGATATAACAGCCCTCACTAGACCCTTGTACCTAGATATAACAGCCCTCACTAGACCCTTGTACCTAGATATAACAGCCCTCACTAGACCCTTGTACCTAGATATAACAGCCCTCACTAGACCCTTGTACCTAGATATAACAGCCCTCACTAGACCCATGTACCTAGATATAACAGCCCTCACTAGACCCTTGTACCTAAATATAACAGCCCTCTCTAGACCCTTGTACCTAGATATAACAGCCCTCACTAGACCCTTGCACCTGGATATAACAGCCCTCACTAGACCCTTGTACCTAGATATAACAGCCCTCACTAGACCCTTGTACCTAGATATAACAGCCCTCACTAGACCCTTGTACCTAGATATAACAGCCCTCACTAGACCCTTGTACCTAGATATAACAGCCCTCACTAGACCCTTGTACCTAGATATAACAGCCCTCACTAGACCCTTGTACCTAGATATAACAGCCCTCACTAGACCCTTGTACCTAGATATAACAGCCCTCACTAGACCCTTGTACCTAGATATAACAGCCCTCACTAGACCCTTGTACCTAGATATAACAGCCCTCACTAGACCCTTGTACCTAAATATAACAGCCCTCACTAGACCCTTGTACCTAGATATAACAGCCCTCACTAGACCCTTGTACCTAGATATAACAGCCCTCACTAGACCCTTGTACCTAGATATAACAGCCCTCACTAGACCCTTGTACCTAGATATAACAGCCCTCACTAGACCCTTGTACCTAGATATAACAGCCCTCACTAGACCCTTGTACCTAGATATAACAGCCCTCACTAGACCCTTGTACCTAGATATAACAGCCCTCACTAGACCCTTGTACCTAGATATAACAGCCCTCACTAGACCCTTGTACCTAGATATAACAGCCCGCACTAGACGCTTGTACCTAGATATAACAGCCCTCACTAGACCCTTGTACCTAGATATAACAGCCCTCACTAGACCCTTGCACCTAGATATAACAGCCCTCACTAGACCCTTGTACCTGGATATAACAGCCCTCACTAGACCCTTGTACCTAGATATAACAGCCCTCACTAGACCCTTGTACCTGGATATAACAGCCCTCACTAGACCCTTGTACCTGGATATAACAGCCCTCACTAGACCCTTGTACCTGGATATAACAGCCCTCACTAGACCCTTGCACCTAGATATAACAGCCCTCACTAGACCCTTGTACCTGGATATAACAGCCCTCACTAGACCTCACTTTGTTATTTACATTTTTAAAATCCTATCTAACAAGACGAATTTAGCTGAAGTCTAAAAATCTTTAAAACTCTCCGAATCTAAAAGTGAACCCCTGCGAGAGAGCATTTACCAACCCGTCCTCGACTCTAGTCCCTTACATCCAGCGGTCGACCCCACAGACGCATTCATATTTTTTGACATGCTGTTCATTCAAAACGGAAATTTTCTGAAATATAAATTTATATTATAATACATTAGCATATTATGCATATAGGTTAGCTTAGGTTAGGTTAGGTGTTTAGGTTCTGTTGGTGATTATTTTAATTTGAAGTACGTGGGTGAAGCATTTACAGCGTTGTGGTTCGAACAAAATTCGTCAGTGAAGCACTTTTTCCGGATATGTTCGAACGAAATCAGTTGTGGGTCGTGTGTAAACAGTTTTTCAATCCATAAACAGGGGGTTTGGCGGGTGCATGGAATCACTTTTGGGTCTTTGTTTGGAGGACGGGCTGGGATTTACAGTAAATCTTGCTCCATTGTAAGTCTTGACCGCCCTGTCCTCACAACTCGTCCTCCAAACAAAGACCAAATGTCCATTCCATGCCCCCGCCAAACCCCCTGTTTATGAATGAAAAGCGGTTTACACACAACTCACAACTGCTGACGTTCGAACATATCCGGAACAAGTGCTTCACTGACGAATTTTGTTCGAATCACAACGCTGTAAATGCTTCACCCACGTACTACAAATACAAATAATCGCCAACAGAACCTAAACACCTAACCTAACCTATCCTATGCCTATATATACACAATATGCCAATATATTATAATATTAATTTATACTTAAGAAAATTCCCGTTTTGAATGAACAGCATGTTAAAATTTATGAATACGTCTGTGGGGTCGACCGCTGAATGTAATGGACTTGAGTCGAGGACGGGTTGGAATGTTACACTCATGTACTTCAAACACAAATAATCGCCAACAGAACCTTAAACACTTAACTTACGCCTATCAATTTTTATGTATAATAATATTAATTTATAAATGAGGACAAACCAAATTTGAATAAACAGTATGTTAAAATTGATGAATGCGTCTGTGGAGGACGGCCGGTGTTTTAACCAGCCTAGTGTGAGAACGGGTGTGTGTAAATATTCTTTCATTAAATAACAGGGGGTTTGGCGGGTGCATGGAATGAACATTGGCCTTTGTTGATGAGGACGGACTGGGCATCGAACATAACTGGTTAACTAACGAACTTCAGGGTGCTCATACCTGTGTCAACATGTGTTAGATTAAGGTATTTAGCGCTGGTTGGTAATGGAAATATAAAGCATTATAAGAACAACACGAGGAAGGTGGTAGTGGGAGGAGACTATGGTGTGACAGTGAAGCAATATGAGGCAGCAGCAGTAGTAGAGGAAAGGCGTCGAAGGAGACACTTCACTCTGGTCTCACAGCATCGTATTTTGAGAGCAAGTGGTCAAAAACGGCGTCTTATCGATCACAGCGGCACACAAACGAATAATTTTTCCTTGCATGGGCGGATAAGCTAAATTTACTTACGACGGGCTGGCGGACTGGACAGTCTGAGGAGGGAGAGAGGTGACTGGGGAAAGTCGAAGGTAACCGTCTGAAGTGAGAAGTCAGTGTGAAGCATCAACGGTGGCATCTGAGGTGAGTAGTGATATCGTAACCGCAGGGAACTATCATAACCGCAAGGAGGAATCGTAGCCGCACGGAGGTATTGTAACCAGAGGAAGGTATCGTAACCGGGCTGAGGTACTGTAAAAAAGAGAAAGGTATCGTATCTGCAGTATCGTACCGCCAGGGTCAGAGGAGTGTAGCACACACAGCCTGGTCTAGACCACTGTCTACCACCACACAGCCTGGTCCAGACCACTGTCTACCACCACACAGCCTGGCACAGACCACTGTCTACCACCACACAGCCTGGCACAGACCACTGTCTACCACCACACAGCCTGGTCCAGACCACTGTCTACCACCACACAGCCTGGTCTAGACCACTGTCTACCACCACACAGCCTGGTCTAGACCACTGTCTACCACCACACAGCCTGGTCTAGACCACTGTCTACCACCACACAGCCTGGTCTAGACCACTGTCTACCACCACACAGCCTGGCCCAGACCACTGTCTACCACCACACAGCCTGGCACAGACCACTGTCTACCACCACACAGCCTGGCCCAGACCACTGTCTACCACCACACAGCCTGGTCCAGACCACTGTCTACCACCACACAGCCTGGTCTAGACCACTGTCTACCACCACACAGCCTGGCACAGACCACTGTCTACCACCACACAGCCTGGCACAGACCACTGTCTACCACCACACAGCCTGGCACAGACCACTGTCTACCACCACACAGCCTGGTCCAGACCACTGTCTACCACCACACAGCCTGGCACAGACCACTGTCTACCACCACACAGCCTGGCACAGACCACTGTCTACCACCACACAGCCTGGCACAGACCACTGTCTACCACCACACAGCCTGGCACAGACCACTGTCTACCACCACACAGCCTGGCACAGACCACTGTCTACCACCACACAGCCTGGTCCAGACCACTGTCTACCACCACACAGCCTGGTCCAGACCACTGTCTACCACCACACAGCCTGGCACAGACCACTGTCTACCACCACACAGCCTGGCACAGACCACTGTCTACCACCACACAGCCTGGCACAGACCACTGTCTACCACCACACAGCCTGGCACAGACCACTGTCTACCACCACACAGCCTGGCACAGACCACTGTCTACCACCACACAGCCTGGTCCAGACCACTGTCTACCACCACACAGCCTGATCTAGACCACTGTCTACCACCACACAGCCTGGCCCAGACCACTGTCTACCACCACACAGCCTGGTCCAGACCACTGTCTACCACCACACAGCCTGGCACAGACCACTGTCTACCACCACACAGCCTGGTCCAGACCACTGTCTACCACCACACAGCCTGGCACAGACCACTGTCTACCACCACACAGCCTGGCCCAGACCACTGTCTACCACCACACAGCCTGGTCTAGACCACTGTCTACCACCACACAGCCTGGCACAGACCACTGTCTACCACCACACAGCCTGGCACAGACCACTGTCTACCACCACACAGCCTGGCCCAGACCACTGTCTACCACCACACAGCCTGGCACAGACCACTGTCTGGCAACACCCTCTCTCACATCAACACAAAACTTCATTAGCCGGCACAATAATGGTTCTTGGGTCCCTGCACACAATGGCCTCATGCAAGCCACAAAAGTTGGCTTATATTTAGTGTGCAGTTTTATATTCTGGAATATTTTCCTGTTGAATTTATGGGCGGGAAAAAAATATATATATAGTCTTCCGGGCTGTGATCTCCGGGTGTTGCAGAGCATTATGCAGGGCAAAGCTTTGCTTGATAATGCAATGAGGAGGATAATTAGTTCTTGTGGGTTTGAAAAATATATCTTGGGAGATATACATTGAAGAGATAAATTTCCATAAAGTTATAGAAGTCAACACGATAAAGCAAAAATCCTTTGCAGTTGCAAAGAGAAAAAGGATAGTAAAAGCTTTATCAAAATGCATGATATGTAGAATTAATATGTATTACCATGTAGAGAGAATGAGTGACGTGGGTGACAACACCACTCAGCCCACACCTCTGTTATGATGTGAGCGTGGCGGCCTGTCGGTCTGTCCTGGACCCTTGTGTGGCGGCCTGTCGGTCTGTCCTGGACCCTTGTGTGGCGGCCTGTAGGTCCGTCCTGGACCCTTGTGTGGCGGCCTGTCGGTCCGTCCTGGACCCTTGTGTGGCGGCCTGTCGGTCCGTCCTGGACCCTTGTGTGGCGGCCTGTCGGTCCGTCCTGGACCCTTGTGTGGCGACCTGTAGGTCCGTCCTGGACCCTTGTGTGGTCCTGTCGGTCCGTCTTGGACCCTTGTGTGGCGGCCTGTCGGTTCGTCCTGGACCCTTGTGTGGCGGCCTGTCGGTCCGTCCTGGACCCTTCTGTGGTCCTGTCGGTCCGTCTTGGACCCTTGTGTGGCGGCCTGTCGGTTCGTCCTGGACCCTTGTGTGGTCCTGTCGGTCCGTCCTGGACCCCTGGACTATATTCTACCCACTTCAAGACTCCGCACCAATATAGAAGCATCAAGAAATATGGGCCAATAGGCCCTTTGCAGTTACTTCCATTCTTCCCTTTAAACTTACCCAATATTATACCCATTGTTTCGTGTTCTGTCTTGTGTTGTCACCTCATCCAAAACTGTTGTAACATATCACCTCACCCAAATGCAGGTATATAAAATGAAAGCCGTTTAAATTATAGCATAGTAGGACTCTGTTTAGTGTTTGCAGGTTATAGTTGTGTGTGTGTAAACTAAAGTCTTTGAAAATGTAATAAGTTATTACGAAACGCGTTCAAGTGTCGCGTCTGACTAGAAATAAAAATGAATTTTGGAGAATTGATATTTCAATTACCATCGACAGTGACTAGAAACATAAGAAATATTGAGAAAATTCGTGTCAGAATTATTAATCATACTTTTTTGGTCATATTTAATAATATATGTTTACAAGAAAGACTGCTACCAAAATATACTAATATATATATATTATATATATATATATATATATATATATATATATATATATATATATATATATATATATATATATATATATATATATATATATATATATATATAATATGTGTGTGTGGAATAATAAGGTACTATCTACAATGAAAACTGATTAAATCTCAGCTGTGACAGGAGGACGTAGATGCAGTCCACTGTATGCCAGTCTGGAAACAGTTTGAGATAGTGATACTTGGAGCACGTAAGGGTATGGCGGTCACAGGCTTCCTCAAGGGTGTTGCACCATGCTGCAATAATGATAATTCCGTAATTTCCACCCAAACTAGAATTCACACACATATAAGGTAATATCTAAATATTTGGAGGGAAAGGAGTTGCACTCACGTGGGATTATTTTATACCCACAGCGTAACGACATGGCCACCTATATTAATCATATTTAAGAGCTCTATAAATATTAATAAAAGGTAAAATGCCTGCCGAACTGGTGTCTGTGATTCTGTTAAGCTGCGTCCTCAATCTAGCATCCAGGGATGTTATGATGCCATCTGGATGGTAAGATATAATGGGACGGCTTCGGAGCACCGTCACGCTTATTGATCGAATATGGCGAGAGTCCTCTCTCCTCCTTCCCAAAAGTCGCGCATGCGCAAAAGCTCACCGTGAGGGTTCGAGCATAAATTATATTTTTTTATTAAAGCTAAATAGGGAAGGGGGCATTTATGAACACTCTTTATATTTTATGTGGTGATGTTTGATTCTCACAGTGCAAGTCAGTTAATGTAGAGTGCACAAATAAAACAATACTTGCTTGATGGTTGAAATATTTTTAGATTATGATATTTGTTACGGACCCGATTCCAGCGTTGGAGCACGGAGCAGTGACGACAACGCCATCTGTGAGTCCGCTCCCAATACCCCCTCCAAATGGATAACGCCATCTAGTGAGGACAGGATATATCGGCCACAGGTGCTGGATTCCCATCTTAATTAGCTCATAACGTAGCCGCTGCTGACCTCTGGTGAGGTGGCGCTTAGACAGTGAACGCCATCAATGGAATAAATAGGTGGACGTTTGTGTCTAAGCCTGTAAGTGAGGTTCCCTAGAGCGTCCCCAGTACTAATGACATGTCTGATTACAGAGTCAACCTGGGACTGCTGTATTGGACGATGGATCAGTCTACAAAAAGGCAGCCAAGGTTTCTCCACGAGTTTGCTGAAGAAGCTGTGAGTCACCCCCGGACGGACTCTGCTGAGAGTGTTAGCCTGCTTGTGACGTGGCAGTATCAGGAATCCGGGGCTGGCTGGTGGAAGAGACTAGCCACTGTGGTGCTTATAGAGGAGGGTGATCAGCGGGATCACACGAGGCTCGCAACCCTAGTATCGGTCGTGGAGTGGCCTACACAGCGGAGCTGATCGGAACCTGCCAGCTACGGGCTGGATTGTGGTTGAAGGCCTCCACGACGGAGCACCCAGTGGGACTGTGATTTGGCTGGCCTGTGGCCAGGGTAGATTCGCCGAGAGAATCATAGAGGATTCATCGTAGGCCACTGAAGAAGGAACCAGGGCTACCCAAAGTGCGCACCGTGGAGCATCCTGTGTCTTCAGAGGAAGACAACTCTGTATATTATAGTGTATTTATAACCCCCGTGTGACTGTTATATATTTATTTATGGTTGTGGTGACAATATATATATAAATCAGAGCATTTGTATCCCTCCCCCTTTAATTCTAACTTGCGTTACGGAACACATCCCTTGTAAGCCTCTACTAACTTGGGGCCGGATTCTCGAATTCTAATAACACCAGAAAAGAACCCGGTTGTGACCCAGTAGGGCCGTAACAATATTATATACTGGAACAGTGATTAAGCTGGGTAAAGAAATTCCAGTAAACTATTGTATACTAAGGGTAAACCTATTAAGAACATAAGAACATAAGAACAAAGGTAACTGCAGAAGGCCTATTGGCCCATACGAGGCAGCTCCTATTCTATAACCACCCAATCCCACTCATATACTTGTCCAACCCGTGCTTGAAACAATCGAGGGACCCCACCTCCACAATGTTACGCGGCAATTGGTTCCACAAATCAACAACCCTGTTACTGAACCAGTATTTACCCAAGTCTTTCCTAAATCTAAACTTATCCAATTTATATCCATTGTTTCGTGTTCTGTCCTGTGTTGATACTTTTAATACCCTATTAATATCCCCCCGGTTATGTCCATTCATCCACTTGTAAACCTCTATCATGTCACCCCTAACTCTTCGCCTTTCCAGTGAATGCAACTTAAGCTTTGTTAATCTTTCTTCATATGAAAGATTTCTAATTTGGGGAATTAACTTAGTCATCCTACGCTGGACACGTTCAAGTGAATTTATATCCATTCTATAATATGGCGACCAAAACTGAACTGCATAATCTAAATGGGGCCTAACTAGAGCAAGATATAGCTTGAGAACCACACCAGGTGTCTTGTTACTAACGCTGCGATTAATAAATCCAAGTGTCCGATTTGCCTTATTACGAACATTTATGCATTGATCCTTTTGTTTTAAATTCTTACTAATCATAACTCCCAGATCCCTTTCGCAATCCGACTTCGCAATCACAACACCATCTAGCTCGTATCTTGTAACTCTATCATCATTACCTAACCTCAGAACTTTACATTTATCAGCATTAAACTGCATCTGCCAATCCTTTGACCATTTCAAAACCCTATCTAGATCAACTTGAAGTGATAGTGAGTCCTCCTCCGAATTAATTTCCCTACCGATTTTCGTATCATCGGCAAATTTGCAAATGTTGCTACTCAAACCTGAATCTAAATCATTTATATATATTATAAACAACAGAGGTCCCAGGACAGAGCCTTGAGGCACTCCACTTACAACATTTTCCCACTCTGACTTGATTCCATTTATACTAACTCTCTGTTTCCTTTGGTATAGCCATGCCCTAATCCAGCTTAATATAGCACCCCCAATACCATGAGACTCTATTTTTTTAATCAGTCTTTCATGTGGCACTGTATCAAAAGCTTTGCTAAAGTCAAGGTATACAACATCGCAATCCTTACCACTATCAACTGCCTCAACAATGCTAGAATAAAAAGATAACAAATTTGTTAAACATGAACGGCCATTTATAAAACCATGTTGCGACTCAATTATTAATTTATGTTTTTCAAGATGAAGACGAATTTTATTTGCTATTATAGATTCGAGTAACTTTCCCACAATAGACGTTAGGCTAATTGGTCGATAGTTAGACGCAAGTGATCTATCTCCTTTCTTAAAAACTGGTATCACATTAGCAACTTTCCAAAACTCTGGCACTCTGCCTGACTCTATTGATTTATTAAATATGGTTGACAGTGGGTCACAAAGCTCCTCTTTGCATTCTTTAAGCACCCTAGCAAACACTTCATCCGGCCCTGGGGATTTGTTTGGTTTGAGTTTTACTATTTGTTTAAGAACATCCTCCCTGGTAACTGCTAAACTCGTCAACCTGTCCTCGTCCCCACCCACATAGACTTGTTCGGCTGAAGGCATATTGTTAAGTTCCTCTTTAGTAAATACAGATACAAAATATTTATTAAAAATACTACTCATCTCTTCATCACTATCTGTTATTTGACCTGTCTTAGTTTTTAATGGACCTATCCTTTCCCTAGTCTTAGTACGATATAACTGAAAAAACCCTTTAGGATTTGTCTTTGCTTGCCCTGCTATGCGAACTTCATAGTTTCTTTTTGCTTTCCTTATCTCTTTTTTAACATTTCTAACCAGTTGTACGAATTCCTGTTCTAAAGTGACCTCCCCATTTTTAATCCTTTTGTACCAAGCTCTCTTTTTACCTATAAGGTTCTTCAAATTCTTTGTTATCCACTTTGGGTCATTAGTATACGATCTATTCAATTTGTATGGTATACTACGTTCCTGTGCTTTGTTTAGAATATTCTTAAATAAGTTATATATTGAATCCACATCGAAATCCCCATTTAAGTCACCTATCGCTGGGTTCATGTCTCGCTCCAAGACCGGCCCACACCCCATACCCAAGCCTTTCCAATCAATTTGACCCAAAAAATTTCTTAGGCTATTAAAATCAGCTTTTCGAAAATCTGGCACTTTAACAGAATTTTCTCCTACTGGTCTATTCCATTCTATGCTAAATCTGATTTCTTTGTGATCACTGCTCCCTAGCTCACTCCCTATTTCGATGTCATTAATTAATTAATTCGATGTCATTATTACTAAATAATTATTCCTAATAAGGGAAAGTAAATGGTTACACTTGTATTAAATCTACTGGTATGTGGAAATTTAGTCTCCATGAGTGGCTGACGCAACACTACACAATTCTAGGAGAAATTACATGATGTTCCACAACCTAATACAGTAAATTCTATAATACTAAACTACTTATTAGTAGTGTTAGTTAATTATTACGCTTAATACAGGAAATACATCCTGTTGTATTAAGGATTAGTAAATGAATATTAGATGTGTATGAAGCATAATACAAGAAATACATCCTGTTGTATTAGGAATGAGAATAACTGTTGGAAATTTCCAACAATACTAAATATGTTACGATTCCATTTCAATGTTTCCGATTACATTGGCAAATAGAATTTTCATAGATTTCGATTTATTTTCATTTTGATTTAATTATTTTGTGTGACATTGCATTGGAATTGAACTGAGTTGTTTACCATACCATTCATTTTGTGAGTATAGTTTATTTTTATATTTTTTACATTGTTTTTCATTTCGTTTTTTTAACTGTTTTTCTTATATTTCAGTGATGGGAACATCAGATCATTTGATGTTCCCATTTTTCTCATAGAAACATCAGATCTTTGGAATGCATCGGACGAGGGAGTTGGGAATGGTGGGGAGGACAAGGGAACAGGGAAGTGGGAGAATGGTAGGGAGGACGTGGGAACGGGGGAGGGGGAACCTCCGTGTGCTGAGGTGACGGCACATGCGTCTGTCTCTTAATGAAGACACCACATGCGTCTGTCTCTTAATGAAGACAGCACATGCGTCTGTCTCTTAATGAAGACAGCACATGCGTCTGTCTCTTAATGAAGACAGCACATGCGTCTGTCTCTTAATGAAGACAGCACCAACGTCTGTCTCTTAATGAAGACAGCACATGCGTCTGTCTCGTAATGAAGACAGCACATGCGTCTGTCTCTTAATGAAGACAGCACATGCGTCTGTCTCTTAATGAACACAGCACATGCGTCTGTCTCTTAATGAAGACAGCACATGCGTCTGTCTCTTAATGAAGACAGCACATGCGTCTGTCTCTTAATGAACACAGCACATGCGTCTGTCTCTTAATGAAGACAGCACATGCGTCTGTCTCTTAATGAAGACAGCACATGCGTCTGTCTCTTAATGAACACAGCATATGCGTCTGTCCTGTCAACGTCTTGAAAGGCAAAAGAAGCAGTCATTCACGCTATTTTCTCGCTTCTCGCAACGCTATTGAAATGCTAAATTTAATTTGTTTTCACTTTTTCTTTGCCTAATATGACAAATTGTCACCACAGGTCTTGCATATGTGATGTGGGGCCCAAGACCTCCCTGTCGGGAATTTTCTCAGCCGGAGTTTACTTGTGTATTGTTACATTATTAATAGTAATATAATTTAATATAATTAATTAAAAATGGACTGTATATATGTATAGTGAACGGTATTTTATTAATTTGTTCTTCTGAGTGTTATCAGATTTACAAGTTTGGGGGGGGGGATACGTAGCCCATCACACCAGTTACGGATAATGGCAATAAACTACTAAATGTTAGTTATGCTACTAAATGGTTTAGTAAATACAATTATTTCTTAGTTCCAGAGTCGACATGGCCTAGTAATAAGCACTGGGTATCCTTCAGTCACGTGTGGGGAATCTTGTTCTTCTTGATAGTAGGTGCAGTTATCATGAAGGGATCATCCCCGACGACTGCACCAGTACAGGTGTTGGGAGACGCGTTCATGTTGAGGATGATAAGAGTTTCAAAAGTGCTTGTTGCGTTGTGGTGTAGACAGAGGAGCGGCGACTAAACCTGAAGTGTGTGTTAGAGGGAGACTTGCCGCACTGTAGGGCGGTGTGTTGTGTTTATGGTGTCAGCTGATCCTTGGTCCTGGGGCGAGGCAGTTGTTGTCTGTGATTGGCTGTGTGGCACGGGTCAAATGTGGCTTGGCACGGGTCAAATGTGGCTTGGCACGGGTCAAATGTTGCTTGGCACGGGTCAAATGTGGCTTGGCACGGGTCAAATGTGGCTTGGCATGGGTCAAATGTGGCTTGGCACGGGTCAAATGTGGCTTGGCACGGGTCAAATGTGGCTTGGCACGGGTCAAATGTCAAATGTGGCCCAATTTGTTGGTCGACTGGTGATATTTAACGAGTGATTTGACTACTTGATATTTTTCCTGTAACGAGTGGTCACCGCCTCCTAATATATGTTCGATGGTAAAGGGTATTTTAAGTGAGATTAGTACTTGTTTGAAATTTACTCTGGCACTATAATGTTGGAAGCAGTGAAGGAGATAGTGTTCGATTGTTTCAGGCACCTGACAGTGGATGCAGAGTTCGTTGATGTCTGTTCTGTACGTGTGCTGCCAGTTTGGTGTGTCCCAGCCTTACTCTGGTCACCGTTACATCAATTTCTCTGCTTTTATATCTGACATGTTTCCAAGTTTCACGTTTCTTTTTAATGGACCCATAGTACTTAGGTGAGGATGATGTTTTCCATTTCGTTGAAAAATCTCGGGTGATGGTATCTTTGAAGGATCATTTACGTGCAATATGAGGAATTGGATGACGGGTAATGTGAGGCGTGTTGTGCATCGCTTTGGGTAGTTGATCTACAAGTTCATTAACGAGCATACCACAATGTGCTGGGACCCATTGGTTAGAGGTGTCGTAGCCGTTCAATCGATGTTCATGGAGAAGTTGAAGGCATGGGTAAACAAACTCTTTGCACGTTGTTGTAGAGTAAGTTATTGCTTGAATCTCTCTCTTGGAGTCACTACAGATTGTATATATCCCAACTGGTAATGTTGTAATTATTTTGAGTGTTTGATATAAGGCATATAATTCCGCTGTGAAAATAGATAGTTGGTTTGGTAACCTCCATCCATGCTTGACCTTGTCGGTTGAAGCCCTAATGGCGACTTATGAAAACCTTGTGATGCTACAGGTCTACTGGATGTTCTCTCCTCTTCTCCTGAACTGCACCGCCGAGGAATTTATCAGTTATAAACTGTTACCACTACACACAGCATATATTCATGGGAGATTAAATTATAATAGGAACAGGGCTTACCTGTTCCTGTTGGTGCACTAGTATCATAACCGGGCAATATATTAGTTATAATTACTGGTCAATATTATATATTGCTACAATTTTCCTGATACAACACTTCCCTGGTTTTGTGAGCTCATCGGTGGGCCGGAAACTCTGCTATTTCAAACCGACTTAAGAATGGTCCAGGACGGACCGAAATGTTGTCGTCCCTTCACCTTCTAGTGTGTGGTGTGGTCAACATACTTCAGCCACGTTACAGTGACTCATCGCCTGCACTGCTATTTCAGTGTCGCGAAACTCAAGAAGTGAGCACGTGGTGATTATTAATGTGTGGTGGTGGTGGTGGTGGTGGTGGGTGCTGCCGTCTGGACGTCCATGCTCACACTGGCGTGGTTGGGCGTCTCCTTCCCCAGCTCCGCTGTGGACACAACCATCTGCCAGGTTCCAAATTCGTCATTATCGACTTAGGGAATGAGACCTTAGATTTACTGATAATTTAATTAAAATAAATCATGAAGAATACCCGTTATTATATTTAACCTCCAGACTGAAGATTTTAGGTATTCAAAAGAGAAGTATTATTCGCAAATAATGGATTTGCTTACTGGCAACATCCCATTTTCTCTAGAAAGCTACTAAATCCATTCTCTGTGATACAGTTAGTAAATTAGTATTGTTAATATATTCCTGACACGGGCGTTTTACTTGGTATGCAAGTTGTTACCAAATTAGGTGTCGAAATTTCCGACATTCTGCTCTCCAAGAAACTTGAAAAAATTCCGTTAACATTTATGAACAAAATAACACATATTCGTTCATTTACTGTGGACAATGAAACTTCTACATATTTAAGAACATGTATCTGGACTATTGAAACGCTTTATTCTTGAAGGTGTCATTATCAAACACAGGGAAAGAGAGGGTTATAATTAAAACTGTCACCAAATAACTTGTCACTATATAATTTTCATCACATAACTTTCCTGACAGTCAATATTACTTGTGTGAGTGCAAATTCACCCATTAGTTCTACATCATATTTGTTCAGGGTTTGAATAAAGACGAACTGCCGTAGTACACTGGCTCAGCTGAATATTTTCAAAATGTTTTTAAAACTATTTTGTTCTTATAGTAATTTGAACTATGATTCACTAATTTCTAGAAAGTTATTAGAAATTTCCTGCTGTCAATAATTTTCTCGTACTAGCATAAAAACAAACTATTCTGCAGCAGCTTGAAGAGTTTCTCATGCCACAGGCATTTAACAGAGTCAGGGGTAACTGTTCTTTTTCACAATTTCACACCACTATGCACTATTCCCAAGTGTCTCTATTCACCTAGCAGTAAATAGGTACCCGGGAGTGAGTCAGCTGTTGTGGGGTTGCATCGGTACGGAAGTTCAGTAGTTCGACCTTCTAGGGAACCATGATATAAGCTAATTGTATATACATACACAGGCTGCTTGTCCCTGAGAAAATGAAATATATATATAAATGTGTGCAAATTGTATCTATTGAAATAATTTCTTACCAATCGTATATCGCATATAATACTTTCATGGTGTGTGCACAATACTCATGTGCACATGACTGCAGGCGCACATGTCCCCTACATGTACAAAGATCGACTGTTGGGTGAAGAGTATGAATAAATTTTCATGCAACTGATCACTTGTTTTTGTATCAGTAAATATGAAATACATTAATATTTCTCATCGAAATATGAGAGTATAGATGTTCTGAGCGATAAACTATACGAACGATGCTTTAAACAGTAATGCTGCAAGTCTGGACAAAGCAAAACAGTCTTCTTAAGTCTATGTAGCTGTTCAGAACATTATAATAACATTATTTGTTTATTATTAATTCAGACTATGTAAACATGAGGATTTGTAATTCCGTGAGTCTTAAGTTCCATTAAACTGTGGATCTGTGATTGTTTCGTTCAATGCGTCTGTGAGTCTGAGAGCATTTGTTTACAGACGCAGTGAAATTTCACTGAGAAATATATGAAGCGGTGTACCGTCACTTGACTTCTCATCTTAACTTTAACTGAGGGAAGATATTGCTTCACGTGTCATGCAGACTGGCCTTCCATGCACCTTTAGTGAACACATGCCACGGAAAGCCTTCCTGCTCTCCAGAAACACCATTTTGCACCATAATTAGCACCATTTAGCATCTGTGAGAAGCCACATGAACATCAAATTCCTTCTGGTGGAGTTAAATCTGAATGACCCACTGGACAACGCACGTCTTAAGGTAGTCTATGAAGTACGTGTTCTTAATAAATAAAGTGATAATACATGTCTTTGAAACTTACTCTTGAAGATTTTCATAATTTGCCAACTGGCAATTGTCATGGTTGGGGATGCAACAGCCCGGATGAAGAGGAGAACAATATTGAAAAATGAGATTACTGATACTCCAGATGGTGCCCCATACCATGGAGACGTCGTTCACACTACACACTGCAGCATCACGTGCAGCATACTCCCTCACACTCCAGATCGTGCCCCATACTGTGGAGGCGTCGTTCACACTACACACTGCAGCATCACGTGCAGCATACTCCCTCACACTCCAAATGGTGCCCCATACTGTGGAGACGTCGTTCACACTACACACTGCAGCATCATGTGCAGCATACTCCCTCACACTCCAGATAGTGCCCCATACTGTGGAGACGTCGTTCACACTACACACTGCAGCATCACGTGCAGCATACTTCCTCACACTCCAGATGGTGCCCCATACTGTGGAGACGTCGTTCACACTACGCACTGCAGCATCATGTGCAGCATACTTCCTCACACTCCAGATGGTGCCCCATACTGTGGAGACGTCGTTCACACTACACACTGCAGCATCATGTGCAGCATACTTCCTCACACTCCAGATAGTGCCCCATACTCTCGTGACGTCATCCACACTACACACTACAGAAAATACTATTTTTTTATAATATTCTGTTATTTAGAAATCTTGGTATTATTGAGCCTTGGTGTTAAAGATTCCAGATATTTAAGATTGCAAAATTAACTGAACTCTATTAAATACAGAGCCCAGGCACTACAGAGCCCAGGCACTACAGAGCCCAGGTACTACAGAGCCCAGGTACTACAGAGCCCAGGCACTACAGAGCCCAGGTACTACAGAGCCCAGGCACTACAGAGCCCAGGTAGTACAGAGCCCAGGTACTACAGAGACCAGGCACTACAGAGCCCAGGCACTACAGAGCCCAGGCACTACAGAGCCCAGGCACTACAGAGCCCAGGCACTACAGAGCCCAGGCACTACAGAGCCCAGGTACTACAGAGCCCAAGTACTACAGAGCCCAGGCACTACAGAGCCCAGGTACTACAGAGCCCAGGCACTACAGAGCCTAGGCACTACAGAGCCCAGGTACTACAGAGCCCAGGCACTACAGAGCCCAGGCACTACAGAGCTCAGGTACTACAGAGCTCATGCAGGTATTACAGAGCCCAGGTACTACAGAGCCCAGGCACTACAGAGTTCAGGTACTACAGAGCTCATGCAGGTACTACAGAGCCCAGGCACTACAGAGCTCATGCAGGTACTACAGAGCCCAGGCACTACAGAGCTCAGGTACTACAGAGCCCAGGTACTACAGAGCCCAAGTACTACAGAGCCCAGGCACTACAGAGCCCAGGTACTACAGAGCCCAGGCACTACAGAGCCCAGGCACTACAGAGCCCAGGTACTACAGAGCCCAGGCACTACAGAGCCCAGGCACTACAGAGCCCAGGCACTACAGAGCCCAGGCACTACAGAGCCCAGGTACTACAGAGCCCAGGCACTACAGAGCCCAGGCACTACAGAGCCCAGACACTACAGAGCCCAGGCACTACAGAGCCCAGGCACTACAGAGCCCAGGTACTACAGAGCCCAGGCACTACAGAGCCCAGGTACTACAGAGCCCAGGCACTACAGAGCCCAGGCACTACAGAGCCCAGGCACTACAGAGCCCAGGCACTACAGAGCCCAGGCACTACAGAGCCCAGGCACTACAGAGCCCAGGCACTACAGAGTTCAGGTACGACAGAGCTCAGGTACTACAGAGCCCAGGTACTACAGAGCTCATGTAGGTACTACAGAGCTCAGGCACTACAGAGCCCAGGCACTACAGAGCCCAGGCACTACAGAGCCCAGGTACTACAGAGCTCAGGTACTACAGAGCCCAGGTACTACAGAGCCCAGGTACTACAGAGCCCAGGCACTACAGAGCCCAGGTACTACAGAGCCCAGGTACTACAGAGCACAGGCACTACAGAGCCCAGGCACTACAGAGTCCAGGTACTACAGAGCCCAGGCACTACAGAGCCCAGGTACTACAGAGCCCAGATACTACAGAGCCCAGGTACTACAGAGCCCAGGTACTACAGAGCACAGGCACTACAGAGCCCAGGTACTACAGAGCCCAGGTACTACAGAGTCCAGGTACTACAGAGCCCAGGTACTACAGAGCCCAGGTACTACAGAGCCCAGGTACTACAGAGCCCAGGCACTACAGAGCCCAGGTACTACAGAGTCCAGGTACTACAGAGCCCAGGCACTACAGAGCCCAGGTACTACAGAGCCCAGGCACTACAGAGCCCAGGTACTACAGAGCCCAGGTACTACAGAGCCCAGGCACTACACAGCTCAGGTACTACAGAGCTCAGGTACTACAGAGCTCAGGTACTACAGAGCCCAGGTACTACAGAACCCAGGTACTACAGAGCCCAGGTACTACAGAGCCCAGGTACTACAGAGCCCAGGCACTACAGAGCCCAGGCACTACAGAGCCCAGGCACTACAGAGCCCAGGCACTACAGAGCCCAGGTACTACAGAGCCCAGGTACTACACAGCCCAGGCACTACAGAGCTCATGCAGGTAGTACAGAGCCCAGGTACTACAGAGCCCAGGCACAACAGAGCCCAGCCACTACAGAGCCCAGGTACTACAGAGCCCAGGTACTACAGAGCCCAGGTACTACAGAGCCCAGGCACTAAAGAGCCCAGGCACTACAGAGCCCAGGCACTACAGAGCCCAGGCACTACAGAGCCCAGGCACTACAGAGCCCAGGCACTACAGAGCCTAGGCACTACAGAACCCAGGCACTACAGAGCCCAGGCACTACAGAGCCCAGGCACTACAGAGCCCAGGCACTACAGAGCCCAGATACTACAGAGCCCAGGTATTTCATAGCTCATATAGGTACTACAGAGCCCATGTACTACAGAGCCCAGGCACTACAGAGCCCAGGTACTACAGAGCCCAGGTACTACAGAGCCCAGACACTACAGAGCCCAGGCACTACAGAGCTCAGGTACTACAGAGCTCAGGTACTACAGAGCTCATGCAGGTACTACAGAGCCCAGGTACTACAGAGCCCAGGCACTACAGAGCCCAGGCACTACAGAGATCAGGTACTACAGAGCTCATGCAGGTACTACAGAGCCCAGGCACTACAGAGCTCAAGCAGGTACTACAGAGCCCAGGCACTACAGAGCCCAGGCACTACAGAGCTCATGCAGGTACTGCAGAGCCCAGGCACTACAGAGCCCAGGCACTACAGAGCTCATGCAGGTACTACAGAGCCCAGGCACTACAGAGCCCAGGCACTACAGAGCCCAGACACTACAGAGCCCAGGTACTACAAAGCTCATGTAGGTACTACAGAGCTCAGGTACTACAGAGCCCAGGCACTACGGAGCCCAGGTACTATGGAGCCCAGGTACTATAGAACCCAGGTGATACAGAGCCCAGGCAGTATAGAGCCCAGGTACTACAGAGCCCAGATACTACAGAGCCCAGGCTCTTCAGAGCCCAGGCAGTACAGAGCCCAGACACTATAGAGCCCAGGTGATATAGAACACAGGCAGTATAGAGCCCAGGTACAACAGAGCCCAGATACTACAGAGCGCAGGCACTACAGAGCCCAGGCACTACAGAGCCCAGGCACTACAGAGCCCAGGTACTACAGAGCCCAGGCACTACAGAGCCCAGGCACTAGAGAGCCCAGGTACTACAGAGCCCAGGCACTACAGAGTCCAGGCACTACAGAGCCCAGGCACTACAGAGCCCAGGCACTACAGAGCCCAGGCACTACAGACCCCAGGTACTACAGAACCCAGGTACTACAGAGCCCAGGCACTACAGAGCCCAGGCACTACAGAGTCCAGGCACTACAGAGCCCAGGCACTACAGAGCCCAGGCACTACAGAGCCCAGGCACTACAGACCCCAGGTACTACAGAGCCCAGGTACTAAAGAGCGCAGGTATCATAGAGCCCAAGTACTTCAGATATCTAGTATTACAGAGCCCAGGCACTACAGAGCCCATGTACAATATAGTCAATTTTTAAACTAATTCAAAGAGTCTCATCAAATAACCTGCAACTCAACAGTGTTTTATATCAACATAAACATTGAGAAGCAATAAAATTTATTGTCTACGTCAGTCCGATATTGTTTAGGGTGTCGCTGGGGGCGATAAATTTCATGATAAGAACCGGCTCAATTTTTATGACAATCTGCGTTAAAGGTGATTAAAGAAACGTCTATTTTAAATAATAGTTTTGTCTCTCAAATCCAACACGACATAGATTGTCTTTATTGATATGATTATATTAAAAAGTGTTCTATTTCTTATATACAAAAGTGTTTCAGATATTTGAACTATTATGAAATGAAATAAACTGGAAAGTTTAGTTTGTTTATAAATACAGAAATTTTAATGTTGTTTGTCAAATTTTCGAAAACGTTTTAAAAATTTCTTTGAGGGATATATAAAAACAGTTACAATAATCTAATTATATATAATTTTTCATAATAGGCAAAAAACCTGACTCACAAACTGTGTAAAGGAATATAAAAGTCATAGAACCATCGACTAACTTACAAATAAATAAATTAATTAAAATTATGATTGACACAAAGCGTACCAAAGGCTAAGACTCCAGAAGCAAGTACTAAGCAAGAAGTAAGTAGTATTCCAGAAGTAGTTACTTCTGGAATCCTTCCTTATTAACGGTGTCCGTAGTACAGGTGAAAGAGCTACTGAGTCCTGTTCCTGGAGTCAGGGGTTCGAGTCTCTCTGTACCCAGGTGAGTGAAATGTTATTATTTACGGCAGTGTGGGTGGCAATACAAATTATGCTTCAGGAGGAAGTCCAACTTGTTGTTTTAGTGTGAGTGACAACAGCACGCGGGCTGGACACACTCATGCATGGGTTGGTGGCGTAAACATGGGGGGTATGAACTGTGTTGTGATAGACCTGTCCACACACACACACACTCACACACACACACACACACACACACACACACACACACACACACACACACACACACACACACACACACACACACACACACACACACACACACACACACACACACACAGTGCCTCTGGCAATGATCTTTAATGAGTCACTTATGTCGGGAGAATTGCCCAGTTGCTGGAAGGAGGCAAATGTCGTACCGATTTTCAAAAAAGGTGATAGGGAGGAGGCACTTAACTACAGACCCGTATCACTGACAAGCATCCCCTGCAAAATACTTGAAAGAATAATTAGGCTAAGACTTGTTGAGCACCTGGAGAGCATTGGGTTTGTAAACAAGCACCAACATGGGTTCTGGACAGGGAAATCATGCCTAACAAACCTTTTAGAATTCTATGATAAAGTAACAAGGATAAGGCAGGACAGAGAAGGCTGGGCAGACTGCATATTTCTTGACTGCCAAAAGGCCTTTGATACGGTACCGCACATGAGACTGCTATACAAACTTGAGAGGCAGGCAGAAGTAAGCGGAAAGGCCCTAGTATGGGTGAAGAACTACCTAACAGGAAGGAGCCAGAGGGTAATGGTAAGGGGCGAAAAGTCGGACTGGCGAACAGTAACAAGTGGAGTACCTCAAGGATCGGTGCTGGGACCAATCCTCTTTCTAATTTACGTAAATGATATGTTTACAGGAGTGGAATCATACATGTCAATGTTTGCAGATGACGCAAAATTAATGAGAAGAGTTGTGACAGACGAGGATTGTAGGATCCTCCAAGAGGACTTAAACAGGCTGCAGAGATGGTCAGGGAAATGGCTACTGGAGTTTAACACCAGTAAATGTAAAGTTATGGAAATGGGATCAGGTGACAGGAGACCAAAGGGACAGTACACAATGAAGGGGAACAGCCTATCTGTAACGATTCGAGAAAGAGACCTGGGAGTGGATGTGACACCTAATCTAACTCCTGAGGCACATATAATTTTTTTTTTTTTTTGAGATATATACAAGAGTTGTTACATTCTTGTACAGCCACTAGTACGCGTAGCGTTTCGGGCAAGTCCTTAATCCTATGGTCCCTGGAATACGATCCCCTGCCGCGAAGAATCGTTTTTTCATCCAAGTACACATTTTACTGTTGCGTTAAACAGAGGCTGCAGTTAAGGAATTGCGCCCAGTAAATCCTCCCCGGCCAGGATACGAACCCATGACATAGCGCTCGCGGAACGCCAGGCGAGTGTCTTACCACTACACCACGGAGACTGCATGAAATAGGATAACGACAGCAGCGTACTCTACACTGGCGAAAATTAGAACTTCATTCAGAAACCTAAATGAGGAAGCTTTTAGGGCGCTTTACACTGCCTACGTGAGACCCGTCTTAGAGTATGCCGCGCCATCATGGAGCCCCCACCTGAAGAAACACATAAAGAAACTGGAGAAGGTTCAGAGGTTTGCGACGAGGCTTGTCCCAGAGTTACGAGGGATGGGATATGAAGAGCGGCTGAAGGAACTGAACCTTACGACACTAGAGAAAAGAAGGGAGAGAGGAGATATGATAGGGACATATAAAATACTCAGGGGAATTGACAAAGTGGAAATAGATGAAATGTTCACACGTAATAATAACAGAACGAGGGGACATGGGTGGAAACTGGAAACTCAGATGAGTCACAGAGATGTTAGGAAGTTTTCTTTTTAGCGTGAGAGTAGTAGAAAAATGGAATGCACTTGGGGAACAGGTTGTGGAAGAAAATACTATTCATACTTTTAAAACTAGGTATGATAGGGAAATGGGACAGGAGTCATTGCTCTTAACAACCGATAGCTAGAAAGGCGGGATCCAAGAGTCAATGCTCGATCCTGCAAGCACATATAGGTGAGTACATATAGGTGAGTACACACATTCCCCTCCCTCTCTCCCCCTCCCCCCTCTCTCTCCCCCTCCCCCCTCTCTCTCCCCCTCCCCCTCTCTCTCTCTCCCTCCCCCTCTCTCTCTTCCCCCCCCTCTCTCTCTCCCCCTCCCCCTCTCTCTCCCTCACCCCCTCTCTCCCTCCCCTCTCTCTCTCCCTCCCCTCTCTCTCTCCCTCCCCTCTCTCGCTCCCACCCCTCTCTCTGTTCCTCCCTCCCTCTCTTTCCCTCCCCCCTCTCTCTCTCTCTGTCTCTCTCTCTCTCTCTCTCTCTCTCTCTCTCTCTCTCTCTCTCTCTCTCTCTCTCTCTCTCTCTCTCTCTCTCTCTCTCTCTCTCTCACACACACACACTCATAGGGAAATCATGGAAGGGAGACGAACTCTGACTGCCAAACGCAGGACATTCACAACTGGAACAAACCCAGAGGATGGGGTGGAACAGGAAGCCTGGATGAAGGAAGTACTCCAGCAAATGCGGAATGAATTCAGTGAAGGACTGAGGGTAATGAGGGAGACAGTAGCCAACCTGCAAGATGATTTAAGGGCAGCAAAGGAGGAGATAAGATACCTAAAGGAGACTCTTCCACAATACCAGGCACAAACCGTACCCCAGGGAGATGGGAATGCTACTCTGGAGGGGACCACCACAACCCAGATCTCATTTGCTGAAATGCTTAAAAAGAGCCCTGAAGCTAGGTCTGCGGTTAAGGAAGTTGCCATGGAAGTGGCTTCCTCTCAGGAAGCAGCTAGATGTACTAGCCGGCTGATAGAGAGAAATAGAGCAGTAGAAGTAGCAGGCATTAAAGAACAAACAGGGACCAGACCAAAGGAGCGGAGAGACAAGGACAAAAACATGATTAAAGAGATCCTTAAAGAGGTAAGGATGGAGGGAGCTGAGCGAAATGTTGAAAAGGTTTTCAGGCTTGGAAAGTACAACAAGGACAGAGACCGAATGACAAAGGTGGTTTTCATGAGCGAAATCGCGAAAGAGGAACTCCTAGCAAGGATGTGTTGTCTAAAAGGTGTAGAGAAGTTCAAGAAAATATTCCTGCAGAGGGATATGACAAGGGAAGAGAGAATACGGACAGCAGACGCGAGGAAGGAGCGCAGGGAGAGAGAAGGAAATCAGAGTACCACAACCCAGAACCCTACAATCCCAGAGGGAAGTGGAGAACCCTCCTCAAACAGTGCAACAGCCACAGGGATTGGGGCACCACCCCCACATTCTACCCAACAGACACCCAACCTGCCCCATCCCCTCTCAGCCCCCCACTAAGTACCCACCTAGGGCACCCTCCCCCCACCCACCCCCCTCCCCCCACTCACCCCCCTTCTCCCCCTCACCCCTCTCCCCAGGACCTCCCTTCTCCCCCATCCCCCATGCCCTCCCTTCTCCCACATGCCTTCCCGTCTCTCCCACCCCCATGCCCTCCCTTCCCCCCCTCCCCCCTAAGCCCCCCACTCTCCCCCACTCCCCTAAACCCTCCCATCTTCCTCACCCACCTCAGCCCTCCCTTTTCCCCCACGCCCCCCAAGCCCCCCCATCTCCCCTATCCCCCACAGCCTCTCCTCCCCCCATGCTTCCCCAACCCTCCCTCTCTTACCCACCCCCTGTACCCTCCCCCTCTTATCCACCCCCTGTACCCTCCCCCTCTTATCCACCCCCTGTACCCTCCCCCTCTTATCCACCCCCTGTACCCTCCTCCTCTCCCCCACCACCCCAAGCCCTCCCTCCTCCACCAATCCCCCCATGCCAGGTCCCCCCAGCTCCCACTCACCCCAGATCCCAAAGGTCCCCCCCAGAAAAGAAGCAGAAGAGAGTCAGTTTCAGGGTGATGTACTCGAACATAGATGGGATCACAAGCAAGACAAGTGAACTAAGGGAAAGAGCACAAGAAGTTAACCCAGATGTAATCGGACTCACTGAAACAAAACTCTCTGGAATCATAACGAATGCCGTGTTTCCCCAGGAGTATACAGTAATTAGGAAAGAGAGGGAAGGTAGGGGAGGAGGAGGAGTGGCCCTACTCATGAGAAGGGAATGGAGTTTTAAGGAGATGGCCATCCCGGGCTGTGAGGAGTTCAGAGACTACATAGCAGGCACCATAACAATGGGAGGACCAAGAATAGTAGTAGCAGTAATATACAACCCTCCACCAAATGACAGGAGACCCAGTCAAGAGTATGAAAACAACAACAAGGCAGTTAACACTATAATTGAGAGGGCAGCCTCTGCTGCCTGTAGAAATAGATCCCACCTGCTCATCATGGGCGACTTCAATCACGGAAAGACTGACTGGGAGAACAAGGAACCGCATGGAGGCGAGGATACGTGGAGAGCCAAACTATTGGAGGTGGTGACAAGCAACTTTTTAACCCAGCATGTCGGAGAACCCACAAGGATGAGAGGCAATGACGAACCAGCGAGACTCGACCTAGTCTTCACTCTGAACGACTCCGACATAAGAGAAATCGGTTTTGAGGACCCAGTAGGAATGAGCGACCACAGTGTACTGGTGTTTGAGTACTTGATTGAAGAAGGGTTATTGAACTCGAGGAGGGATACCGAAACCAAATGGTTAGCATACCGAAAGGGAAACTATGAGGGGATAAGAAAATTCCTAACAGATATAGCATGGGAAACAGAGCTCAGGGGAAAGACGGCCCAAGATATGATGGATTACATCACGCAGAAGTGCAAGGACGCAGCAAACAAGTTTGTCCCAGTCCAAAAGGAAAACAGAGAAATGAAGATGAGAAACCCATGGTTTAATCAGAGATGAAGGCTAGCTAAGCAGCAAAGTAAAAGGGCATGGAGAAACTATAGGAATAACAGGACACTGGAGAGCAGAGAAAGATACCAGAATGCCAGGAATGAATATGTCAGGATGAGAAGAGAGGCAGAAAGACAATACGAAAATGACATCGCAAGCAAGGCAAAGACTCAGCCTAAATTGTTGCATAGCCACATTAGGAGAAAAACAACAGTAAAGTAACAGGTTATGAGATTAAGGATAGGGGCGGAAGGATTCACTACAAATGACAAGGAAGTGTGTGAGGAATTGAATAAGAAATTGCAGGAGGTCTTCACCTTAGAGCAAGGAGAAATTCCAGAGGTAAGTGAGGGAATAGCTAACCAGGAACCACTGGAAGAGTTTGAGATTACCAGTGGGGAAGTAAGGAAGTGTTTACTAGAGTTGGACGTGACGAAGACTATAGGCCCAGATGGAATCTCCCCTTGGGTTCTAAAGGAAGGAGCAAGAGAACTGTGCCTACCACTCTCCATAGTGTATAACAAATCACTGGCAACAGGGGAACTGTCAGATATTTGGAAAGCAGCTAACGTAGTCCCGATATACAAGAAAGGGGATAGACAGGAGGCACTGAACTACAGGCCAGTGTCCCTAACCTGCATACCATGCAAGCTGATGGAGAAGATTGTGCGAAAAAAACTAGTGGAGCATCTGGAGCGAAGGAACTTTGTAACACAGCATCAACATGGGTTCAGGGATGGCAGGTCCTGCCTCACAGGGTTACTTGAATTCTACGACCAGGCAACAAAAATAAGGCAAGAAAGAGAAGAGTTGGCAGACTGCATATTTTTGGATTGTCAGAAAGCCTTTGTTACAGTGCCACACAAGAGGCTAGTGCGAAAGTTGGAGATGCAGGCTGGAGTGAGAGGGAAGGTACTCCGGTGGATAGAGGAGTACCTAAGCAACAGGAGACAACGAGTCTGTGTGAGGGGTGAGGTCTCAGATTGGCGAGACGTCACAAGTGGAGTCCCGCAGGGGTCAGTCCTTGGACCTATACTGTTTCTGGTATATGTAAATGATCTCCCAGAGGGTATAGATTCGTTCCTCTCAATGTTTGCCGACCATGCAAAAATTATGAGGAGGATTGAAACAGAGGATGATAGTAGGAGGCTACAAGTTGACCTGGATAGACTGAGTGAATGGTCCAACAAATGGCTGTTGAAGTTCAACCCGAGTAAATGCAAAGTAATGAAACTAGGCAGTGGAAACAGGATGCCAGGCACAGGATACAGAATAGGAGATGAAGTACTTAATGAAACAGACAGAGAGAAAGATCTAGGAGTTGATATCACACCAAACCTGTCTCCTGAAGCCCACATAAAGAGAATAACGTCTGCGGCATATGCGAGGCTGGCTAACATCAGAACGGCGTTCAGGAACCTGTGTAAGGAATCATTCAGAATCTTGTACACCACATATGTAAGACCAATCCTGGAGTATGCGGCCCCAGCATGGAGCCCGTACCTTGTCAAGCACAAGACGAAGCTGGAAAAAGTCCAAAGGTATGCTACTAGACTAGTCCCAGAACTAAGAGGCATGAGTTATGAGGAAAGGCTGCGGGAAATGCACCTTACGACACTGGAAGACAGAAGAGTAAGGGGGGACATGATCACAACCTACAAAATCCTCAGGGGAATCGACCGGGTAAACAAGGATGAACTATTCAACACTGGTGGGACGCGAACAAGGGGACACAGGTGGAAGCTGAGTACCCAAATGAGCCACAGAGACGTTAGAAAGAACTTTTTCAGTGTCAGAGTAGTTAGTAAATGGAATGCATTAGGAAGTGATGTGGTGGAGGCTGACTCCATACACAGTTTCAAATGTAGATATGATAGAGCCCAATAGGCTCAGGAATCTGTACACCAGTTGATTGACGGTTGAGAGGCGGGACCAAAGAGCCAGAGCTCAACCCCCGCAAGCACAATTAGGTGAGTACACACACACACAGAGGGAGGGTAAATCTTGCCTTACAAGCTTAATAGACTTCTACGAACAGGTGACAAAGATTAAGAAAGAGAAAGATGGGCGGACTACATTTTTTTGGACTGTCGGAAAGCCTTTGACACAGTACCCCATAAAAGGTTGATGCATAAGCTGGAGAAACAGGCAGGAGTAACTGGTAGGGCGCTCCAGTGGATAAGGGAGTATCTAAGCAATAGGAACCAGAGTGTTACAGTGAGGGGTGAGACCTCAGATTGGCTTGAAGTCACCAGTGGAGTCCCACAGGGCTCTGTACTCGGTCTTATCCTGTTTCTGATATACGTAAATGATCTCCCAGAGGGTATAGACTCATTCCTCTCAATGTTTGCTGACGCCGCCAAAATTATGAGAAGGATTAAGACAGAGGAGTACTGCTTGAGGGCTCGCGAAGACCTGGACAAGCTGCAGGAATGGTCGAACAAATGGTTTTTAGAATTTAACCCAAGCAAATGTAATGTAATGTAGATAACCGTAAGTATCAGGAGACCAGATACAAGGTATCATTTGGGAGATGAAATACTTCAAGAGTCAGAGAGCGAGAAAGACCTGGGGGTTGATATCACGCCAGACCTGTTCCCTGAAGCCCATATCAAGAAGATAACTTCAGCAGCATATGCCAGGTTGGCTAACATAAGAACGACCTTTAGAAACTTGTTTAAGGAATCTTTCAGAACTTTGTATACCACATCTGTCAGACCAATCCTAGAATATGCGGCTCTAGCATGGAGTCCATATCTAGTCAAGCATAAGACTAAACTGGAAAAAGTTCAAAGGTTTGCCACAAGACTAGTACCCGAACTGAGGGGTATGAGCTACGAGGAGAGACTGTAGGAATTAAACCTCACGTCACTGGGAGACAGAAGAGTTAGAGGGGACTTGATCACCACATACAAGATTCTCAGAGGAATTGACAGGGTAGATAAAGAAAGGCTATTTAACACAAGGGGCACATGCACTAGAGGACACAGGTGGAAATTGAGTACCCAAATGAGCCACAGAGATATTAGAAATATTTTTTTTAGTGTCAGAGTGGTTGACAAATGGAATGCATTAGGCAGTGATGTAGTGGAAGCTGACTCCATACACAGTTTCAAGTGTAGATATGATTGAGCCCAATAGGCTCAGGAACCTGTACACCTGTTGATTGACAGTTGAGAGGCGGAACCAAAGAGCCAGAGCTCAACCCCCGCAAGCACAAATAGGTGAGTACACACACACACACAATAGGGCGCCGGTGGCTGTGTGGACAGCACGCTGTACACGTAATCCTGTGACCCGGGTTCAATTCCCTGCACTGGCGTGAAACAAAAATGAGCAGAGTTTCTTTCACCCTGATGTCCCTGAACCCTTTCACCCTGAAAAAAATTATTAGTTAGTAACAGTTAATTGATTGACAGTTGAGAGGTGGGTTTAAAGAGCAGAGCTCAACCCCCACAAACACAACTAGGTGAATACAACTAGATGAATACATGCTACCTGTTGATAGACGGTTGAGAGGCGGGACCAAAGAGCCAGAGCTCAACCCCTTCCCCCAAATGCAACTGGGTGAGTCCACACAACCTCAGCAGTAACCTCACAGGAGGCAGCTAGATGCACGAGCCAGCTAATGGAAAGGAAAAGAGCTGAAGTAGTGGTAGGTATTAAATAACAAGACGGTTCCACGAAAGAAAATGGAGGACTAAGGACAAAGCTGCAGTGTTAGGGATACTAAAGGAGATAGGAATGTAAGGGGCTGAATGAGACATAGAAACGTTTTTCCGGATTGGCCAGTACAACAAAGACAATGATCGGTTGATCAAGGTAGTACCCAGAAACGAGTCCATCAAAGAGGACATCCATCAAAGAGTAAATATGAGCAAATGGTAATATATAACAAATTACAGAAAGGTATTCCTTCAGAGGGACATGACCAGGGAAGAGATAAAACAGGCAGCAGATGCAAGGAAAAGGTGCAGGTTGAGGGAAGGAAGCCAGGGAACCTCAATCTCCAACCCGGCAATCCCAGAGGGGGAGTGGGGAACCCCAATCTCGCAATTCGGAAACCCGAGAGGGTCTACAACACCCCAACTCACCACCTCTTAGGAGAAACACACCCCAATAACATATGCTTTCTTGCCCCTACACAATCCTCACCATACCACCCAAATCCACCCTCTCTCCCCACCTCGAGCAGTCCCCTGCCTTCCCCTCCTGGTCTTCTTCCTGCCCCAAGCAGGCCCAGGCAAGACCTAAGTACTCCATCCCCCACCCCACCCTACCCCTTTCCAAACCCCTGTTAACTACACCACAGAAGGACAAGCCCTCACCCCAAGCACTCCCTGCCCCCACAACCTCAAGCACTTCCTGCCCCCACCCTTCCAGCCTCGAGCACTCCCTGCCCCTCCACCCCTAGGAATTCTTCCTGTCCCAAGCAGACCTTGGCAATTTCTAAGCCCTAACAACGTCCCTTCCCCCACCCAACCTCCTCCCGAACCGCTGGTTACTACCTCACAAGAGGATGAGCCTTCCCAAGAAGCAATGCCCATGAATCAGCTAGCTTCCTACACTTGTGGGGAGGGTGGGTGAAAATGGATATAGGAAAGTGAGCTTCAAGGTAATGTACTCAAACATTGATGGTATTACCAACAAAGCAAGTGAACTGGCAGAAATGGTGCAGGAAGAAAACACAGATGTAATAGGACTCATAGAAACAAAATTGCCAGGGGTCATAACAAACGCTGTGTTACCAAAGGAATACTATATAGTAAGGAAAGAGAGCGAAGGGAGAGGAGGAGTAGGAGTAGCCCTGCTGATAAGGAATGACTGGAGCTTTAAAGAGCTCCAATGGAAATTCTGGGCTGTGACGGATTCAGAGACTACATAAAAGGAACTATGACAATGGGAACACTTAAGATAATATTGGCAGTCATTTACAACACCCCACTAAATGACAGAAGACCCAGACCCAGAAGGAGTTCGACAGAAACAAGTACATACTTGTACTTGTTTGTACTTGTACTTCGTTTGTACTTGTACTTCGTTTGTTCAAAATCGTTAATCTCCGAAAGTACTTCACCGATTGCCTTGAAATTTTCACAGAACGTTCCATTCGCATCCGATCGGGTTTTTATATACATACTATATAGATGGCACGTATGTGACGGTAAAAAGACATGGTTTTCTGAAAAACTGTGTTTTTCATGTGAGGGAAATCATCGAAACCTCTTTACCAATTGCTTTCAAGTTTTGACACAACGTTGCATTCGAATAGGCGCATCTTTTTTATATATCTACTATATATATGCCTCACCTGTGACAGGAAAAAATATGTTTTTTTTTTAAAACAGCGCCATCTGTTGGATATAAGGGTAGCACATGCTGTAATCTCCGAAAGTTCTTCACCAATTGCTTTGAAATTTTAACACAACGTTGCATTCGAATAGGCGCGTCTTTTTATATACCTACTATATAGATGCCACTTCTGTGACAGGTAAAAACATGCGTTTTTTGAAAAGCAACACCATCTGTTGCACATAATGGCAACTTGCACGCTATACTAAATATGTCACGAATTCCATTTCAATGTTTACGATTGCATTAATAAATTCTATTTACATAGATTTCGATTTATTTTATCTTTTATTGCATTATTTTGTGTGACATTGTGTAGGAATTGAACTGTGTTGTTTACCATACCGTTCATTTCGTTAGTATAAGTATAGATGCCACACCTGTGATAGGTAAAACTATTCTTTTCTTGAAAAACAATGCCATCTGTTGCATGTAAGAGCAACACACATGCTATACTAAATATGTTATAATTCAATTTCAATTTTTCTGATTGCATTGATGAATTGAATTTTCATAGATTTTGATTTATTTTCATTTTGATTTAATTATTTTGTGTGAATTGCATTGGAATTGAGCTGTGTTGTTTTCCATACCGTTCATTTTGTGAGTATACTATATTTTTTTTATTTTTTCATATTTTCATTTCATTTTTTAACAGTTTTTCTTATATTTCAGTGATGGGAACATCAGATCACTTGATGCTCCCAATTTTCTGATGGGAACATCAGACCATTTGGGAAGGCATCGGACGAATGAGTGAGGAATGATGGGGATGACGAGGGGACGGAAGTGAGAGATGGTGGGGAGGACGAGAGGATAAGGGAGGGTGTAATAGTGGGGAAGGACAAGGGAACAGGGGAGTTTGGGATGAGGGGGGACTAGGGGATAGGGGAATGGAGAATGGTGGGGAGAACAAAGGGACAGGGGATTGGGGCATGTTGGGAAGGAAGAGGGGATGGTGGAGTGGGGAATGGCGGGGAGGACGAGGGGACAGTGGAGTGGGGAATGGTTGCGAGGCCGAGGAGACAGGTGAGGGGGAAAATGATTATCTTGAGGTTATCTTGAGATGATTTTGGAGCTTAGTGTCCCCCATGGCTCAGTCCTCGACCAGGCCTCCATTCCCCAGGAAGCAGTCCGTGACAGCTGACTAATTCCCAGGTCCCTATTAACTGCTAGGTAACTGGCGGGATGAGGGTGAAAGAAATTCTGCCCATTGTTTCTCGCCGGCGCCCGGGATTGAACCCGGGACCACGCGTCCAGTGTTCTGTCCGCTCAGCCACCTACCTCCCTATGGTGGGGAGGACTGAGGGACAGGGAAGGTTGCCGTGGCTCAACAACGCACATGCGTTGCTAAGCCACAGAAACGTGTGTCCGGGTACTGCTAGTCTACATAAATAAAGATGGAAATGTTCGTTTGTTCAAAATAGCTAATCTCCGAAAGTTCTTTACCGATTGCATTGAAATTTTCACACAACGTTCCATTCACATCCGAGCAGGTTTTTATATACATACTATATAGATGTCACTTCTGTGACGGGAAAAAAACATGCTTTTATTGAAAAGCTGTCTTTTTCAAGTGAGGGAAATCTTCGAAACGTCTTTACCGATCGCTTTGAAATCTTGACACAACATTGCATTCGAAAAGGCGCGTGTTTTTATATGCCTACTATATACATGCCTCACTTGTGACAGGAAAAAACATGCTTTTTACGAAAAAGAGCGCCATCTGTAGGACGTATGAGCAACACGCTGTAATCTCCAAAAGTTCTTCACCGATTGCTTTGAAATTTTGACACAACGTTCCTTTTGAATACATGCGTGTTTTGATATACCTATTATTTAGATGCCACACCTGTGACAGGTGAAAACATGCATTTTTTGAAAAACATCGCCAATCTGTTGCACATAAGAGCAACATACAATGTACAAAATATGTTAGGATTCCATTTCAAAATTTCTGATTGCATTGATATATTGAGTTTTCATAGATTTTGATTTATTTTCATTTTGATTTAATTATTTTGTGGTACATTGCTTTGGAATTGAGCTGCGTTTTTAACATACCATTCATTTCGTGGGTATTGCTTATTTGTTTTTTTTCTTTGTTTTCATTTCGTTTTTTTAACCGCTCTTCTTTTTTTTCAGTGCAATTGGTGGTGAAATTGAGCTGTGTCGATTCATCTGTGTTTGAATTTAAATATTTCGTTAGTATTTTTTGTTTTTATTTTGAAAACAAGAAAATGGACAACACGTTTATTTCACAGCTCCAAATGTGCAACAAACAGCTATGAATTCACCGGCTACAACGTTAACTGCTTTCTTCACCTTATGTCAAAATGACGCATTTGCGAAAACACTCCTGTATTCGGAAGTGCCTACGTATTACATATGGAATGCCAGTAGAAAATCATTTGAACGACGTAAACGAGGAGAGCGAATCGATGGACAACCTGGCATATTAAAAAAAACTGCGATGGGCAGACGTACACCGTGCATTCCAATCAAGATGAATGCTTCTTTCTTCTCAAGCTGTTGGTAAATGTGCCCGGTCAAACGTCTTTCCAGCCATTGAGTTTTGTCAACGGTGTAACACATGCCACTTTCCGTAGTGCATGTCAAGCTCTGAATTTATTGGAAAACGACCGACACTGGGATGTATGTATTAATGACGCGTCCAACACGTAACATCCAAATCAAATTTGTGCATTGTTTGCAAGCATACTGACCAACGACTCTCCTTCATCTCCAACAGAGTTATGGGAAAAACACAAATCGCACATGGCTGAAGATATTGTTCGTTGAATACGCTAGGAAAATAAAAATCTGAACATGAATTTCACAGCAGAAATCAACAATGAAGCGTTGATAATGATTGAAGATTTGTGCTTAGAAATCGCGAACAAAGTTCTCAATCAATTGGGAATGCCATCACCAAATCGATCTGCTGCTGCTTCGTTAGATGTAGAATTGCGTCATGAACAAAATTACAACACGTGTGATCTGTTAGCTTAAGAATATTTTATTGTACATACGATAACACTTGAGCTAAAAGGCATTTACAATCAAATAATTCAAACTGTCAATAATGGGTTTGGAGAAATCTTTTAGATTGAATCTTTTTAGATTTAGATTAAATCTGAGAAATCAATTAGATTGATTTTGGCAGCATTTCGATCCCAAAATGGCATAACCTTAGCTCTTGCATCGTTCGGAATAGCTGCGACATTGCTACCAGGTGGAAGAACCGCTACTTCGGCTTTGAAATTGCCATTGAACATGCAATTCATTGAAATTCCCACGTGTAACATTTCCAAAGCCTCCGGCATGGGATAAGTATTGCAGAAATGTAAACTTATTGTTTGGGATGAATGCACAATGGCCCACAAAAAATCGCTCGAGGCTTTTCATCGATCATTGCAAGATTTGCGTCGAAACATCAGACCATTTAGGAATGCATTACCACTGCTTGCAGGAAATTTCATGCAAACATTACTTGTAATTCCTCGAGTGACACCAGTGGACGAAATAAATGTTTGCCTGAAATACTCTACCTTGTGGCGCCACGTAAAGACGTTAAAATTAACTAGAAATGTGCGTGTCCAGCTGCGAAACGATTCATCAACTGAGACATTCTCACATCAGTTGCTGGAAATTGGGAATGGAAACGTGCCGGTTGATCTGACCTCAGGACAAATTTCATTGCCTCATAACTTCTGCAATTTAGAGACATTAGAATAAGAATTGGTTGAAAATGTATTTCCCAATTTTCAAACCAATTATAAGAATCACGATTGGCTGAGTGAAGCTGTTCTTGTGGCCAAGAACAAAGACGTCTATGAACCTAACAATATTATTCAGTCTAACATTCAAAGCGAAGTAGTCACATACAAGTCCGTCGACACTGTTGTGGAAGCATATGAAGCAGTTAATTACCCAACAGAATTTTTGAATTCACTGGATCTGCCAGGGATACCACCGCACGTACTGCAATTGAAAATCGGCGTTCCAAATACCATGTTGCGAAATATCAACCAGCGAAAGCTTGGCAACGGCACGCGGCTTGCAGTGAAAAATTATTCAGCAACGTCGTAGAAGCAACAATCTTGACAGGACTTTTCAAAGGTGAAGATGTCCTCATTCCTCGCATTCCTCTGATTCCAACGGATTTACCATTTCAATTTAAGAGATTGCTATTCCCAATTCGATTGCCGTTTGCAGTCACCATCAACAAAGCTCAGGGCCAATCTTTAGAATTGTGCGGTTTAGATCTAGACACGGATTGTTTCTCACATGGACAATTATATGTTGTGTGTTCTAGAGTCGGCACCCAGACAATCTCTATGTCTTCACAGACAATGGAGCAAGGAAAAATATTGTATTCCCACGACCACTGCGAAATTAAACATGTTAGAAACGTACATTTTCTCTTTTCTTTCTTTTTCATTTAACCAGACTGAGCCACAGCAACGCGTGGTGGGTACAGCTAGTCTGTATAAATAAAAATGGAAATGTTCGTTTGTGCATAATCGCTAATCTCCGAAAGTTCTTCACCGATTGCTTTGAAATTTTCACACAACGTTCCATTCGTATCTGAGCAGGTTTTTATATACATACTATATAGATGTCACGTCTGTGACGGTAAAAAAATGCCTTTTCTGAAAATCGGTTTTTCATGTGAGGGAAATCTTCGCAACCTCTTTACCGATTGCTTTGAAATTTTGACACAACGTGGCATTCGAATAGGCGCATCTTTTTATATATCTACAATATACATGCCTCACCTGTGACAGGAAAAAACATGTTTTTTTTTTAAACAGCGCCATCTGTTGGACATAAAAGCAACACACGCTGTAGTCTCCAAAAGTTCATCACTGATTGCTTTGAAATTTTGATTCAATGTTGCATTCAAATAGGCGTGTCTTTTAATATACCTACTATATAGATGCCATCCCTGTGACAGGTAAAAACATGCGTTTTTGAAAAACAGCGCCATCTGTTGCACATAATTGCAACATGCACGCTATACTAAATATGTCACGAATTCCATTTCAATGTTTCCGATTGCATTGATAAATTTTAATTTCATAGATTTCAGTTTAATTTATTTTTTATTGAATTATTTTCTGTGACATTGTGTTGGAATTAAGGTGTGTTGTTTTCCGTACTATTCATTGCGTAAGTATAAGTATAGATGCCACACTTGTGACAGGTAAAACAATGCTTTTCTTGAAAAACAGCGCCATCTGTTGCATGTAAGAGCAACACACATGCTATGCTAAATATGTGCAATTCGATTTCAAGGTTTCTGATTGCATTGATAAATTGAATTTTCGTAGATTTTGATTTATTTTCATTTTGATTTAATTATTTTGTGTGAATTGCATTGGAATTGAGCTGTGTTGTTTACCATAACAATCATTTCGTGAGTATAGTTTATTTTTTAATATTTTCATTTCATTTTTTTACTGTTTTTCTTATATTTCAGTGTTGGGAACATCAGACCATTTGATGTTACCAATTTTCTGAAGGGAACATCAGATCATTTGGGAATGCATCAAACGAGAGAGTGGAGGAATGGTGGGGAAGACAAGGGACTTGAGGGGGATGGTGAAGAGGACGAGGGACAGGGGAGGGGTAATGGGTGGGGAGGACAAGGGAATGGGGGAGTTGGGGATGGTGGAGACGAGGGGACAGGGGAATGGGACATGGTGGGAAAGACAAGGGGACAGGGGAGTGTGGGATGGTGAGGGCGGACGAGGAGACGGTGTAGTTGGGGATGGTGGGGAGGACAAAGGAATGAGGGAAATGGTGGGGAGGACGAGGGGACTGAGTAGTGGGGAATGATTGGGAGGTCGAGGGGACGGGGTAGGGGGGGGGGAATAATGGGGAGGAGTGGGAGACAGGGGAAGGTTGCTGTGCCCGTGTACAACTAGTATATATATAATTACACTTTATCACAGCCCTGGAAAACGCAACACTTGTATAAAAACTCACAATGGTATCACTCCACATTAATCAAATTGCCAGGAATTCCCTGGTGTTACAACACTGTCACTCTACCGTAAATATGATGACGAGCGGCTCGGGACCTCTTCTCCTGCATAAGACTACAACGAGTGGACATGGGGCATGACATGCGCAATTCACCTAGAAATGTAACAACATAATATCCCACCAGAATGGAGTATAAAACAGACAAGGACGGCCAATATGGTCCTAAGTCAAATAAACTCTGCATGTGTTCCCGTGTGACCACACACACACACACACACGTATGTCTGCACACAACAGCACAAGTCCTCCCTTGACTGACAATGGTGGAAATAGGGGTGAAAATCTCATGTGCCCGGGCTTCCCTTCTCCTAGCAGGTGCGAATAGAGACAATGCGGGCGAAACACCTGACCTCGAATTCAGGCCTAGAGATGACAAGACCACACACTAGAAGTTGAAGGGACGACGACGTTTCGGTCCGTCCTGGACCATTCTCAAGTCGATTGTGACAATATGACAATCGACTTGAGAATGGTTCAGGACGGACCGCAACGTCGTCGTCCCTTCACCTTCTAGTGTGTGGTCTGGTCAACTTACTTTAGCAACGTTATTGTGACTCATCGCCTGCACAGGCCTAGAGATACAAATCACCAATACTTACCAATGTAGGGTGTACTTACTCAATTATATGGCCGGCGTCTCTCACACACCTTCTACCATGTACACACACACACACACACTGCTGCAGTACTTGTAGTGGGTGGTCACCCACTCAGGGCGGCGCGGCTGGCTAGGCTGTGAGTGGTCCGGGTAGTGTCTCACGCGGCTCAGCTCGGTACCCTCCCTCACTTGGACGGCTTCCCACCACCTGACTCGGGGCGATGCATGGCGTTCGTATAAAATTGGCGGCAACACTATGATTGTTTCTGTCTACCGAAATTTCCACGAATTTCTATGGGAAAACTGCCCTGAACACTGGCAAGATATTCCCAGGTGTCTCCACAGCTAAATGACACTAGCAGGAGATCGGATGATGGCTGGAGATGGGGACTTACGACATTCTGTTGTACTCTGCTCGTATGAATTACCCACTTCTCACTCTCCGTTAATACACTTCCTTGCTATCACACGCAAATACGACGAGTTCCCGGATTCTGCTACATTCCCTGTGGACACACGTCGATGTTCCGCAGATGTGAAGATGTACTAGAAGCCACTAGAGACAGTAGTTTCACTTGGCTGGCCGACACAGTGAACTTCACGTCCTACAAGTCTAGTGGCTAGGGCAGAATGACGTCTTGATGCCAGGCTTCCCCGGTCCTGCCCAAACTAGCCAATTATAGAGAAGCGCACCTCGACCTATATCTATTGGCCAATCACAGGCCAGCTGCTTGGCGCGCAAGGTGGCGTCCCCTCAGGCTCTGTCTGGGTGGCTACAGGAATGGCGCCGGCTGGCTGTCTCACACATCCCTGCTTCTCTGATCTGTTTCGCTTCTGTCTCCTTCACTCTTACAGTTATAAACTGCTACACGCTCTAACTACACAAATGGATTACAATGGCCATTGTAGCACATTTGGAATGCTGATGACCTAGGCTTCCCAACGAGCCTAAACACGGGATGTTTCGAGTACGGGTTACCAAATCTAGTCAGAGTGCACGGCCATTTACGTACACTGTGCACGGTGAGCGTTCATGCACGTACACTAGTAGAAGGTTTACCTGGTGTAAACTCATCCCTTCACATGGATATACTTCCTCTTCGTCTTGTCAATCGTGCAGTCTTCCTGACCTCTCCCACCCATCCATCTCTCCCACCCATCCATCTCTCCCACCCATCCATCTCACCCACCCATCCCTCTCTCCCACCCATCCATCTCTCCCACCCATCCATCTCACCCACCCATCCATCTCTCCCACCCATCCATCTCTCCCACCCATCCATCTCACCCACCCATCCATCTCTCCCACCCATCCATCTCTCCCACCCATCCATCTCTCCCACCCATCCATCTCACCCACCCATCCATCTCTCCCACCCATCCATCTCTCCCACCCATCCATCTCTCCCACCCATCCATCTCTCCCATCCATCCATCTCTCCCACCCATCCATCTCTCCCACCCATCCATCTGTCCCACCCATCCATCTCTCCCACCCATCCATCTCTCCCACCCATCCATCTCTCCCACCCATCCATCTCTCCCACCCATCCATCTCACCCACCCATCCATCTCCCCCACCCATCCCCATCATTAATGAGGCAACCCACAGTGGCCATCAACCTGGGTTGGACAGCCAAACCAACAGACACATTTTCTTCTTTAGATTTGTTTTGGTTCGACAAAGGAATATGTTCTGTATATACGGTTATGTCTTCAAGTACCTGCTTCCAGCACTCTTACACACTTGACTCTTAAGAGTGTCTCAGTCTTCAGCACTCTTACTCTCATGGTCCTCAAGAGTGTCTCAGTCTCCCAGCACTCTTACACACTTGACTCTTAAGAGTGTCTCAGTCTTCAGCACTCTTACTTTCATGGTCGTCAAGAGTGTCTCAGTCTCCCAGCACTCTTACACACTTGACTTTTAAGAGTGTCTCATTCTCCAGCACTCTTACTCTCATGGTCCTCAAGAGTGTCTCATTCTCCCAGCACTATTACACACTTGACTCTTAAGAGTGTCTCACTCTCCCAGCACTCTTTCTCTCAGGGTCCTCAAGAGTGTCTCAGTCTTCCAGCACTCTTACCCACTTGACTCTCAAGAGTGTCTCAGTCTCCCAGGACTCTTACACTCATGGTCCTCAAGAGTGTCTGAGAAACGTCTGAATAATTACCTTCCACTCTGGCAAGAGTTTCAACCACTCACGTCACTGTCATGTCTCCTCAGATCTCCTCCCCTGGTTCTCTTTAGTTCATGTCGCTATATAGTCCACGTACCTGGAAATGAACTATCAAATTGCAATTTCGCAATTCAGGAATTTCGTTTTTTTCTTTAATATTTTTGTCAGACGCAAATGCAATCGGTGATATATTTAACGGCAGTCCCAGTCTCTTCCTCTTACCTTTGATGTCGCAGACGTGTTCTTCTACCCCTGAGTGGTGAGGTGTGAGCCCTGAGTGGTGAGGTGTGAGCCCTGAGTGGTGAGGTGTGAGCCCTGAGTGGTGAGGTGTGAGCCCTGAGTGGTGAGGTGTGAGCCCTGATTGGTGAGGTGTGGGCCCTGAGTGGTGAGGTGCGGGCCCTGAGTGGTGAGGTGTGAGCCCTGAGTGGTGAGGTGTGAGCCCTGAGTGGTGAGGTGTGAGCCCTGAGTGGTGAGGTGTGGGCCCTGAGTGGTGAGGTGTGAGCCCTGAGTGGTGAGGTGTGAGCCCTGAGTGGTGAGGTGTGAGCCCTGAGTGGTGAGGTGTGGGCCCTGAGTGGTGAGGTGTGAGCCCTGAGTGGTGAGGTGTGAGTCCTGAGTGGTGAGGTGTGGGCCCTGAGTGCTGAGGTGTGGGCCCTGAGTGCTGAGGTGTGGGCGCTGAGTGCTGAGGTGTGAGCCCTGAGTGCTGAGGTGTGAGCCCTGAGTGGTGAGGTGTGAGGCAAAATGAAGGGCCTCACAACTTCCTCTCTGCTCCGTTCATATGCGTTTCCTGACCTGGTTTTCTCCGGGGCATAACAACATTGTGGGAGCCACACTAACGATGGCCGCCGCCGCCACCTCCCATCACATTTATTGACTGTTGCAATACATTCCTTTAACAGTCTCCGTGGTGTAGTGGTAAGACACTCGCCTGGCGTTCCGCGAGCATGGGTTCGTATCCTGGCCGGGGAGGATTAACTGGGCGCAAATCCTTAACTGTAGCTTCTGTTTAACGCAACAATGTGTACTTGGATGAAAAAACGATTCTTCGCGGCGGGGATCGTATTCCAGGGACCTGCCCGAAACGCTACACGTACTAGTGGCTCTACAAGAAGTAACAACTCTTCTATATATGTCAAAAAAAAAAAAACGTATCTCAGTGGTTTGGTTCTGACCTCTACATTTACTCTCTATGTGCTCTGCAGGGAATAATAGACGAATAACAACTGTACCACACACACACACAATGTAATGATTAATAATGCAGTTCAGAACCTGTCACATTATACTCCATAGTACTAAGCTCACAGCACCTGTGTTACGGCCCTCTCGGGACGCAACGGGGTCCTTACTCTGATGTTGTTAGAGGAAGATATATGTATCCGTTCCCAAGCCAGTATTGGCTATCAAGGGATGAGATCCGTGACGCAAGTAACTTAAAGGGAGTAGGGAAAGAAAGCTAAGAACTTAATATTATAATTACCATCACCGTGTAAATATATAAAACAAATGAGTACACAAAGGGGAGGGGTATTAACACTTTACAAGGGGATTAATCCTCAATCGATGTCTTCTACTGAAGACGCTGGTGCCATAACTCTCGGTGCCTTCTTCGTGGCCTCACGACGTGTCCTCTGAGAATGCCGAGCCTACCCGGGCCACAGGTCAGCCAAAACGCAGGTCCACTGGGGGCACCGTCGTGGAGGCCGTCAACCACACGTCCAGCTGGTCTGCTGGCAGGTACTGAGCCACCAAGGCTGGTACGGCCACTCCACGAACGATATAAGGGGTACGCCCTAGACAGGAGTCTCGTGTGATATCACAAATCACCCTCCTGTCCTCAATACCCCAGTGGATGATCGTCTCCAACAGTCGGTCCCGGGTAAATCCTTTCACTGCCACTTCACTGGCAGGCTAACACACCACAGTGTTCTTCCGGGGGGACGACGTCACAACAGCTGCAGCAAACTTCACAGTATGGAGACTGGCTGCCTCGGGTAGACTGACTCCACTTCCATCACAGTGGTCCCAGGTCGGCTCTGTAAGCAGACACGTCATCAATAACAGGGACACTAAAACACCACACTTACGGGCTCGGGCGCAAACACCTGACGTATCCAGTCCATAGATGGCGCTGTCGTCGGAGCACCACCTCACCAGAGGTCAGGAGCGGCTGTGTTGTGAGCTGCACAGGACTGGAAACTGGCCCTTGTGGCCGATATTCGCCGTCCTCATCCGGTGTCGTCGTTCGTTTGGCGGGGGTTTCGGGAGCTGACCCACAGATGGCGTAGTTGTTACTGCTCCTTGCTCGGACGCTGGATCCGGGTTCGTAACAACCTGTTGTACCTCACCCAACACCTGTGGTTACGGTACATTATCACAGACCACAGGACCCGTTCGACCTCAGAGAGAGTTGAGGTATTCGGTTAACTATCATATGACCTTTAGAAGCAGTAGAGCAGAACCTTTTAATGTTAGGGAGGAAATCAGGATCAAACACAGTAATGAATACGTTTAGCCAGTCGTAGTTTTCCCACGGGATGCCACAGACATTGAAAACGTTGATTATGAACTATTCACATAAGTCAGCAGATACGGTGCATTAGTCTTCGAATAATATATAGAAAAGATTTAGATTCAGGTTTGAGCAGCAATATTTGCTAATTTGCCGATGATACAAACATCGGGAGGGAAATGAACACGGAAAAGACTCACTATCACTTCAAGACGATCTAAATAGGGTATTAAAAGTATCAACACAAGACAGAACACGAAACAATGGGTATAAATTGGATAAGTTTAGATTTAGGGTTGTTGATTTGTGGAACCAATTGCCGCGTAACATTGTGGAGGTGGGGTCCCTCGATTGTTTCAAGCATGGGTTGGACATGTATATGAGTGGGATTGGGTGGTTATAAATAGGAGCTGCCTCGTATGGGCCAACAGGCCTTCTGCAGTTGCCTTTGTTCTTATGTTCTTATGTTTGAAATTATCAATATATTGACAGATACAGTTTAATTCTGACAAATATAAGGTTTTGATGCTAGGTAATGGTGATAGAGCTACAAGATACGAGCTAGATGGTGTTGAGATTGCGAAGTCAGATTGCAAAAGGGATCTGAGAGTTATGAATAACAAGAATTGAAAATAAAAAATCAGTGCATAAATGTTCGTAATAAGGCAAATATGACACAGGTATTTATTTATCGAAGCATTAGTAATAAGACACCTAGAGTTGTTCTTCAGTTATATCTTGCTCTGGTTAGGCCCCATTTAGATTATGCAGTTAAATTTTGGTCGCCATACTACAGAATGTATATAAATTTTACTAGAACGCGTCCAGCATAGAATGGCAAATTTAATCCCCCAAATTAGAAACCTCTCATATGAAGAAAAAGTGACAAAGCTTAAAATACATTTTCTAAAAAACGAAGAGTTAAGGGTGACGTGATCAGGGTGTACAAGTGGATGAATAGACACATCAAAGGAAATTCAAAGGGAGATTTAATAAGGTATTAAAAGTATCAACACAAGACAGAACACGAAACAATGGATATAAGTTAGATAAGTCTACATTTAGGAAAGACTTGGGTAAATACTGGTTCAGTAACAGTGGTGTTGATTTGTGGAACCAATTATCGCGGAACATATTAGAAGTAGGATCCCTAGATTGTTTCAAGCATAGGTTAGACATATATATGAATGAGATTGGGTAGTTATAAATAGGAGTTTCCTCATACTAGCCAATAGGTCTTATGCATTTACCTTCATTCTTATATTCTAATGTTATTAATAAGTAATGAACATTTATCCATTTGAAAAGGTGAATGGTGGAAACAAACCGGAACGGAAATACATGAGAACTGTACCTCCAAAGGCTCTGTTGATCCTGGAGGGAATAACATAGGGAAGAAAATTCAGGAAATATGCTTAAGACTTAATGGAGCACACAGTGAGCTAACTTGGAGGAGCTGAATAAAGACTCTTATCATCACACATATATATCAGGGCACCGAGAGGGACTAAACCCATATAGGACAAAAAGTGCCCTTCATGTAAAGAGAAGAAAACATACCACGAAGAAATATAAAGAACACATAATAGAAGGAAATCAAAATGTTTTCGAAAAGATTAGAAATTATTTCGCATATATTATAGGAGAGGAAGAGTAGCGGTACAAGACTTACATATCATCCAACGCTAATTAAGGTACAGTGATGACGTCTCCATAACCACATCACGAACACGACGACTACGAACGACTAGATGCTCAACCAACACACAAACAATTTGTTACACTGAGAAAAAAGGAGAAAGTGAACAAAGAACTTCGTGTAAGTTTGCTGAAATTCTTTTAGCTACAATCTGTGTTAGCCAAGAGCCCTAACAGTATAGACATCCCACCTTCCCAATATGAAATATTCACTTATATAATTGTGACACTGTTATGACCCTCCAGGTAATTAAGCCTCCCCCCTACTCAATAGTTGGCACTCTTGGCCTCAAGTAAATCACAACTTTACAGTGTCTAGGGATACAGTAAAAGATTACTACATTAACCACCAGTTAACTAGGGTGAATTTAACATACATACCAACAGCTATTTACATTATGAACAACACATCAAAGTTAATAACTCCGGCACTTTTCATAGCAGCTAGAGGCCACTTACTTAATTAAACTGGTTAAACATAATGTTTACAAACCAAGCAACATTGGTGCACTAGATTTACTAGATACTGTAAAGTTAAAACTAGTCACTAGCTTAGTTCCCATAAAACTTAGGAACATTGGTACACTACACAGCAGGTGAAGTTCATCTAAGTTGTAATTAAGTCATATTAAATGACGTTATTCAGCTTTGAATTCTCTAAGAACTATTCAAAGTCAAAGTCTCTATACACTCAACACCAATTAGGGAGCCAATGCTGGGCAATTTCAAGTCACTAACATTAACAACAACAAGTCTCTGAGACTAAAAACGTTGCCCCCATGAAACTAAGTCCCTCAGGACTAGCAAAGTCAACACTCACTGCAAAAGTTAGAGTCCCAAATGGCTTGAATGGCTTGAAAAAACGAGCAAGTCCCAACATGAAAAAATATATAAACGTCACTTTAAATGTTAAAATTTGACAAATAAAGTAAAAAATATACACTGATAACATAATAACAGATCCACAATAAGTCACTATCCTACCTTACTGTACATGGACATATAAAGTGTTACTACTAGCTGCTCAGAGCTCAATACTCTCCCTCTAAACTCTACCATGTACCCCAGACCACAGCCCACAGCCAATTCCGACAGCCTCCACAGGTCAACTAAGGCCTTACTATTAATGATAATTTCTTCACTCTCGGGTACTCTTAAGAACAACGTAAACATCCCTGTGTGAAGTACTCACGGAACCAGAAAATCCACAGATGTTCGTTACATATAATAATAGCAATGATAAAAACTGTAGGAGCCGTGATGAGGGTTCGAACCTATGCGGTGGGTGTTCCCACGCACAAGCGCTAGCCACTAGCCCACAACATGGTGAATAGTTTGCAACCTGGAGTTCTACTGAACTCCAGAGAGGGAGGGAAGAGGAGGAGGAGGAGTGGCTCTGCTAAGTAAGGACTGGAGTCTCTAAGAGATGAACATTCCAGGGTGTGAAGATTTCAGAGACTACATCGCAGGCACTATGACAATGGGAGGACCAAGGATAAGGCAGTAGTAATATATAACCCCAATTAAATGAGAGAAGACCCAGACAGGAGTATTACAGGAACAACATGGCAACCATTAACAGAATAGAGAGAGCAGCTTCTATTGCCTGCAGGAAGAAATCTACTGTTAATCATGAGTGACTTCAACCATAGAAAGATAGACTGGCAAAACAGAGATCCACATGTAGAGCTGAAATATTAGACGTGGCAACAAGAACTTTCTAAGCCAATATGTCAGGGGCCCGCAAGAATGAGAGGGAATGATGACCAGACAGACTTGATCTGATATTCACGGGTCAAACACAAGGGAAGTCAACCCAGCTCCCCACCATAGCAATCAGTGACCACAGAGTCCGAACACTTGAGTATGTGCTTGGAAGCAGGGATAATCCATCCAAGGAAAGGACCGACAAGCAAAAAGTTGGTATACCGAAGGGGAAACTATGATGAGATAACAAAAATTGTAATGGGAATACCATGGGGAACAGAGCTCAGAGAAATATCTGAACAAGACATGATGGACATTATTGTTAGCCCCCCCCTCCCTCCCTCACCCCTCAAAAAGTAATTGTAAAATCACCACATTTCACTTTACAAAAGTAGGACGATGAGAGTTAAATTTAAAGAAATAATATAAACTAATCATTCAGTGAAATGATGCAAGCAATTTTACATATTTATTCCCTCAATCCACAAATTCTATTGTTCTCCCGGATCAAAATTTCTCCTAACTCACAGATCATGCAATATAGTCCCCGTGGAGCAGTGGTAAAACACTCTCCCGGCGCTTCGCAAGCGATTTGGCCTAAGTTCTTATCCTGGCCGGGGAGGATTGACTGGGTGCCAATTCTCTGTTCACCCAGCAGAGAATGGATACCTATTTGTTAAACGATTTTGAGGGTCATATTCCGGGGAAAATTAGGAAGAAGGAACAAACCCACAAAGGGCCGTGGCGAGGATTCGAACCTGCGTCCGGGAGCATCCCAGACACTGCCTTAATCGACTGAGCTACGACAGGGTAATATCATCTCTGTGTGTTAGGATGAAGGACTTGCCCAAAACGCTATGCGTGCTAGTAGCTGTACAAGTGTGTAAGAACCCTTGTATTATAACAAAATAGATCTGGCTTTAATAATACTCAAAATGCTTGTCAGAATTCCATCTCTAAGTGGCAGTAGCTCCTTCAAAAGTAAAATTATCCAGGTGGGGGTCTCCCTGCTCTCTGTTGGCTAGTGGTTGTATTCTCTCCTATATACCTGCTGCGCCATTATATGTGTCACTCATTCTGAATTTGAATTTATTGAGAATTAAGTTGATATTTCTGGGAAGATTGGAGTGGCTTGTGGCAATTGAGTGCCTGAAAAATGAATTAAGGTTGCTACGAAGCTCATTTCTATCAGACAAACGGATATCATCTTTTTTTTTACATTATTCCTCCACGTGAAGGTGTGGACACCTGGCCTGATATGAGAGTGCAATGAGTGCGTGAACCCGTTCCTTTCTGCTAAATTCCACTAGAGTGAACATTCCAAATCCTATAACAGGATTTGAGGATTGCAAATCCTCAAATCCTCAAATCTTTGAGGATTGCAAATCCTCAAAGGCCAGTCGCTTCCTGTCGTGGTACGCTTCCCCTAGTTCTGCTCACTCCCCGACACCTTACACCAACTCTTCAACAAATAAACCCTCCTTTGTAGCTTGATTGCTATTCGAAGCATCAAAGGATTTTTGAACGATGAGTTAAAAGTTTTCCCCAGACCCAGAACATCCGGTCTCACCCACGTCTGCCTCCTTGCTCAATAACAACTTCCACTTCCGCCAATGAGGAATACCGTAGTAAATAGGGAACATAATTGTGTACCTTACACGTTCATGAGGTCTGACTGCACGCTGTATTATGTAGACATAGAAGGATCTCAAGGTGTCGTGACTGTGGATGTACTTGATGCCTTGAGTATAAAGTTGATGAAACAAAAAGGAACCATTGTGAGGTCACATTTCCATTTACATGTACTCATCTAGTTGTGCTTGCGGAGGTTGAGCTCTGGCTCTTTGGTCCCGCCTCTCAACTATCAATCAACTAATGTACAGGTTCCTGTGCCTATTGGGTTCTATCACATCTGCACTTGAAACTGTGTATAGAGTCTGCCTCCACCACATCACTTCCTAATGCATTCCATTTGTCAACTAATCTGACACTAAAAAATTATTTCTAATATCTCTTTGGCTCATTTGGGCACTCAATTTCCACCTGTGTCCCCTAGTGCGTGTGCCCCTTGTGTTAAATAGTCTTTCTTTTTCTACCCTGTCGATTCCTTTGAGAATCGTGTATGTGGCGATCATGTTCCATTAACTCTTCTGTCTTCCAGCGACGTGAGGTTTAATTCCCGTCATCTCATTATATTATTTTAATTTAATTCAATCTTTTTAATTTAATAAAAATATTTTAATTAAATTAAATTAAGTTAAATTCAATTATATATAATGTTCGTCAATAGGGAGGTTTGTGGGGGTCGCTGAGCCTATACCAGTGTTCACTATTTGGCTTCTAACTTTATTTCCTGCATATTTTTGAGACGTACAGCTGATCTGGATACAAATTATATTTACAGCCTGAAATATTATAGGCCTGAGATATTACAGGTCTGCACAATAAAATCACAAAACGTAATGATTCAGTTATGAAATAATGAGGCCATACAAGGGAATATATGAATTAGACAACAGAAATAATTAAATATTTAAAATGTAGACTGTATACTTCGATCCCAACCAGGGATCCTCTTCAGCAGTGAGCAAGAATGATGTTGTTTTAGATTTAGTTTCAGTTTTAGACTTAATTTCAGTGTCTAACCACTGAGGACAACAGCTCCTCGATGTTCCTAAGAAAAGACCCGACGCAACGCTACATTTTGACTTTCTTGGAATGATTACTAAAGTAATGGAGATAGTTACCTGCATGTGTATCTTTCCTGTACACGTGAAGCTCAGAGAGGTGTTTCCCCTTAGTCACTGGTAGAGGCAACGTTTCTTGGTAGGCCTTCAGTTTATCCTCCGGGAATACTTGTGGGAAATTTTTACCCACCATATTTAATAATCATCTAAGAAATGTATAATTTCTATATCATTTCTATATCATATCAAAATCATATCTAAATCGTATCAAAATCATATTAGAATCATTATAGATTCATTATATGGTGTTGTAATCCACAAGTTAGTAGGAATTATTAGCTAGAGGATCATTACTACAACACTTAACGAATGATGATTGGAAGTACATGTAAGTAGACAGACTATGGATCACATATCTAAGAAAGGTCAATGGATTAAGACCGAAGCTGTTTAGCCAAATGATTAATTCCTGGAAAGAGGAATTATTCTTCGTCAGGCTTCTAGGAACAAGATTACCTCTCTAGGGATAAGGTTAATCGGATTATACCTTCCTTGAGAGGTGGGGTGAAATGGTTGAGGTAGATGGCTGACTGGAGTCAGTCTGGTTGTGGAAGTGGAACTAGCAAGTCCTCGGAGGTCTCCGGTTGTGGCAGCAGCGAAGTGTAGCAGACAGCTATGCGAGAGCCTGTTGTGATCTTAGTGACCAAGTTAAGTCTGCAGTATGTGAGTATTGAATGTAAGACTAACCGGGTGTGGAGCGTTGTAGTAATCATTCCGTATTAGGGACTTAGGCGGAAGTTACGAGTGTGGGTGGTGATCGCGGAGGTCAAGTGGTCTATGGGTATTGGAAGTGTATTGACCTAATAGAGTATGTTAATTAATATTGTATTATTTGTCAGAGTCTATTCTTTGTAATTAAATGACAAAATCCGACGGCCTTTAAATACCTTCCGTATGTTCATTCATTGTGTTCCAGTACAAACCTAGTGGTACGCCTCAAGGGTCTGGTGTGTGTAGGAGTACACGGTGGTAGTAACGGTTGCTGAGGCAAGGTGTTATGTGTTGTGTAATCGCTGTGTTCGGAATGAACCGGGGTTCAGCGTCACGACATATTTGGTGGCAGCGCAAACAGGTTTGGAACACTGTGCGAGATGAAGGAAGTGTGGTTCTGGTTTAGTTGGTGAGGGAATGTTCGGGAAATGGTAGACGTCGGGTTGTGGTGAGAATGGGGGTTACTAGACGGAGGAAAGAAGGGTCAGGTGAGACCAGGTCAGAGGAGTTAGTTAATTAAAGGGACTAGGCCATTGTGGGGCGCATGTGGGGTTTATTTCTTTCTTTCCAGATTCCCGCAACGAGAGACGGCTAAGAGGCAAGTCTGGACCACTGAAGCATCGGGATCCAAAACAAGTGCAGTGTTCGTAGTGCGGATTATACAGTGTTCGTAGTGCGGATTATACAGTGTTCGTAGTGCGGATTATACAGTGTTCGTAGTGCGGATTATACAGTGTTCGTAGTGCGGATAATACAGCGTGGCGAGGTAAACTAGCGCGGGTGAATGTGGGCCAGCGTGGGCCATGTGCGGCCATGTGCGGGCCAAGCGATGGGTGGGCCAAGCGAGCCGCACCTTGGAGCTTGTTTTATATCGTTGGTAAGGCGGAAATAGTGAGAAACCGTTGCTAAGGTGAAATCAAGCGTGAAAACTACGTAATTTGAAGTTAATTAAATTTCATGTAAAGTGTAAATCGAATATTTTAAAGATAATAAAATATTGAGCGATTTTTGGTGTTGTCAGACGAAGATACAAAAAATAGGCGCAGTGAATTATGGACGCCTTGGCATAGCGAGCGACGCATAATTTGACGTCTGGGGTTCGCCGTCTAGTGTACCCTGGAGAGGTCCATGGAGATTTTTAGTGGGTGCAGGTAGCATTATGGAGAGTGTTACCTTGGGACACGGGGAGCGTGTCCCATCGGTGGGGGTGTGTGGCGCAAAGTGTAGTGCATGGTAGTGTATTGGCGTTGGTACGCCGGGGTGTGTAGTGTAATGCACGTGTAGTGGCTTATTAAACGCCAGCGTAATGCATAGTATTTACTGTAGTGAAATGTGCATGTTTTGATTGTTGATATTATGGATGTAGTATAGTGCATGACATTGTTGGCATTGTAGCGCCAAGGTGTAGCATGTGTAGCATAACTGGTTGTTGTAACACCGGGTGTATTGTAGACATTAGCGTTGAAGTATGTTAACGCAGGTGGTAGAGTGTGGCGGGTGGCCACTACACAAGAAATTATGCCTGACGAGTGTTGGTCAGGTAATTAACGGATTACGAGAGAAAAGGGAGTGTGTGTGGCGTCTGGTTACTTATTGGTGGTGACGTCTCGTGGTGTTTTGATGCGCTCTGGCGCAAGGCATATGCCTGTGGTGGTAATGGTGTTGGGGGACGCCGTGTGTGTTGTGTTGAGGGCGTTGGGGACGCTGTGTTGTGTTGAGGGCGTTGGGGACGCCGTGTGTTGTGTTGAGGGCGTTGGGGACGCCGTGTGTTGTGTTGAGGGCGTTGGGGACGCCGTGTGTTGTGTTGAGGGCGTTGGGGACGCCGTGTGTTGTGTTGATGGCGTTGGGGACGCCGTGTGTTGTGTTGATGGCGTTCGGGACGCCATTGGGTGGTGTAGTGTAGTGGCGTTTGGACGCCTGGTATGGAGTGTGGTGTTGTGGAGTATATGGTGGCGCAGGGGCGCCATGTAGTGGTCGGTAAGGTGAGTATTGGCGTAGCAAGGTCGGTGCGTTAGGACGCAGGAAGTGGTTGTAGGGATGTGTGGCGTTATATTGAGATCATCAGTGGTTGGGATGACCAGTGGTAATGGTGTGTCGGAGTAAGTAAGTCTTATGGATAAGATGAAATGTGGATAATTGCAGGAGTTGGTGGCTGCAGTAGGCGAGTCAAGTCGATATCTCTAGCAAGACTCATAAAAGACTAATAAAAATTCATTATTTTCATTAAAATTTTCATTAATTAAGTCGGAGTGGGTAAGTCTTATGGATAAGATTATAAGGTAGAATTTCAAATTTCAGCCAAGTAGATATACTAATCTCTCATTAATTAAGTTGTTACAGGAATCTCGCTAGAAGCGAGCCAGTGGCAGTATGATGCTTTAGTGACATTAGTTGTGAAATGATTTTAATGAGGTATTTATTGTGATAATGTATGTGTATGTATATACTGTATATCACCTCATCGGCACCATTACTGAGTGTTAGGCTTGAGAAGGTCCCCCGGGATCATGTCACAGAGCTTCAGGTAGAGTAGAAGGGAAGCTATGAGGCTACACTCAGTTATTCTAGAAAAAAAAGGGGGGAGGAAGTGAAGCCAACGTGACGTTATAGGCGAAATTCGCCCCCTGACATCAAAGCAGGGATAAGGGCCAGCTGCAATGGTTTTGCAGCTGCGCTCAGGCTATATACGGGGAGAGAGTAAGGAGCCGAGGGGGTTATGTAATAATGGGATTGAGCCAGGGGGCTCCGAGGGAATATTTTGCAGGTACAGCGGTCGGGAAGGTGCGAATACAGGTGGACACACTCTGGGCGGATGGGCCTAGACCAGAGAGCTGTGAGGGATCTACAGCGTTCTGGGATTGGTGCCCTGGAACGAGACGTCAGCACAGACCCAAGGGAACATGACCCTGGGGTAGGAATCTCCGTTGCTCTGGAGGCCAGGATCACGTTACCTCAGAGCAACGATGGGACATTAACAACATTCACCAGGCTGGACAGCCTGGGTTTTGTCTGGGTCATGGAGGATCTATGACCTAGCAACCATGGGACACGAAGACAAGAGAAGTGATGCTGCAAATTGTGGAGGAGGCCAGTGAAACATTGTGTGATCATTGTAAGCCCTTATGTCAACAGTACAGGGCAAGATGTTAAATTATAATTACTAAGGATGAAGAACCTTAGATATATATGTGTTGTGTATATATTAATGACTAGTGTCATTTCTGTTTAAGTGCCAGCATTCTGGTCCATGTAATTTTATGGTTATGTTTGTATGTAAATTATATGTCAGCAGTTTAGGTATATGTGCATGGTTGGAGATGGGAAAAATTATTACAGAGTATTTTACCTGTGCTATGATGTGAATATAATGTATATGTTGGAGAAGTGTTGTGAGTCATGTCGGGGAAAATTTTAATTTATTTCATTGTGTGTATGATGAACTTATTGGATGATTTTTTAGTTGTACACATATGGTGGGTGCATCCTCCAGGTCCTTGCACTAATGGAACCATTGCAATGATGCATATGGGGACATATGCGTGTTTAAGGAGGGGAGTGGTGTTGTAATCCACAAGTTAGTAGGAATTATTAGCTAGAGGATCATTACTACAACACTTAACGAATGATGATTGGAAGTACATGTAAGTAGACAGACTATGGATCACATATCTAAGAAAGGTCAATGGATTAAGACCGAAGCTGTTTAGCCAAATGATTAATTCCTGGAAAGAGGAATTATTCTTCGTCAGGCTTCTAGGAACAAGATTACCTCTCTAGGGATAAGGTTAATCGGATTATACCTTCCTTGAGAGGTGGGGTGAAATGGTTGAGGTAGATGGCTGACTGGAGTCAGTCTGGTTGTGGAAGTGGAACTAGCAAGTCCTCGGAGGTCTCCGGTTGTGGCAGCAGCGAAGTGTAGCAGACAGCTATGCGAGAGCCTGTTGTGATCTTAGTGACCAAGTTAAGTCTGCAGTATGTGAGTATTGAATGTAAGACTAACCGGGTGTGGAGCGTTGTAGTAATCATTCCGTATTAGGGACTTAGGCGGAAGTTACGAGTGTGGGTGGTGATCGCGGAGGTCAAGTGGTCTATGGGTATTGGAAGTGTATTGACCTAATAGAGTATGTTAATTAATATTGTATTATTTGTCAGAGTCTATTCTTTGTAATTAAATGACAAAATCCGACGGCCTTTAAATACCTTCCGTATGTTCATTCATTGTGTTCCAGTACAAACCTAGTGGTACGCCTCAAGGGTCTGGTGTGTGTAGGAGTACACGGTGGTAGTAACGGTTGCTGAGGCAAGGTGTTATGTGTTGTGTAATCGCTGTGTTCGGAATGAACCGGGGTTCAGCGTCACGACAATAGCTTGATCCTGGATGACAATGGCACCATGAACACGTACGCAACAGGGCCCTTTTGATGCCTACGTGACTTTGTACATGATCTCTCAAGGATCCAGAAGCTTCTAGAAGGATTTGTTAATTAAAAAACTATTGGAACATTTATTCAACATCCGGTAGGGATAATATCGAATCCTTAATAAGATTCAGTGGTGCTATCAAATACTACTTATAATCTTTAAATCTTATATCTAATTATATTATAATCACATCTTATTTCAATAATAAGTCTAGACTGTAAAAATAATCAATCAATATTCATTGAAAGCTACCTCTCAAGGGAGAGGGGGGAGGATCTCGTGGGGCGAGAAGCGCCCACGACGATGCCTCGAGGCACTACGCGTTTGTTTACAACTGAGTGAACAAGTGACTGATCCTTAGCGAACATTACCAGCTCAAGGACACCTTATCTAATATATTTTATCGCCAGTGAACACTTTCTAGAACTGGGGGAGTACCTGGACAATATCTACAAGGAAAATCCTAGAACATTTATATAAAATCTCTATAAAACAGTCTCCGTGGTGTAGTGGTAAGACACTCGCTTGGCGTTCCGCGAGCGCTATGTCATGGGTTCGTATCCTGGCCGGGGAGGATTTACTGGGCGCAATTCCTTAACTGTAGCCTCTGTTTAACGCAACAGTAAAATATGTACTTGGATGAAAAAACGATTCTTCGCGGCAGGGGATCGTATTCCAGGGACCTGTCCGAAACGCTACGCGTACTAGTGGCTGTACATGAATGTAACAACTCTTGTATATATCTCAAAAAAAAAAAAAAAAAAAAAAAAAAAAAAAAAAAAAAAAAAAAAAAAAAAGTGTTTAGTGGAGATCACAGTGACGCGGTTTCCACCACCTTCATTCCTATTCTTTATCTCCAATCATTCTTCTGCAACTGCAGGATAATCACGTAGCAACGCTTCCAGATCATCATACAGCAACGCTGTAGCAAAATATCGTTCCTAAACTCAACAAGAGAGAGTTAATCAGTCTGGCAAACTTGTCAGACAGGCACCCCGACTGGCAGAGAAGTATATTGAAGGTTATTTGGTATATGATTGGCCAATTGTATGCTTGTGTAGCTTTAATATCCTATAAATCTGTCTGTTGGTTAAAAAGCGAGGCTAAGCCTCACATATCAGTAAGTTTATTAAAATTGTAGTGTAGCTGTGAATCTTATCCAAGCACTGAACTTCATGAGTGTCCATTGTGTCAGAAAGAATTCAGCCTCAATAAGTAAGAACCTCACAAGTGTTCATAGTGTTGGAAGAGATTCACTCAAGCTAACTGTATCATTAAAATGAATAAATACATTGCATATATACTTGAATATATAAATTAAGTTATCAATTGCTTGCTTAGTTATTTTTTAAGTTATCATATAAGTTCGTTTAATTGAATATAATCTAGTACTTAGTTAACAGTATTTAGACTACATTTAAGTTCATTTATCATACTTTTACAATTTAATTTGTTGTTTATAGTATAAGTACATATTGGCTGTTAATAGTTATGGTGCTGGGTTAGACTATGTATGTTTAAATCCCTGATTTAAACAGAGCCAGTGTTCAGTCATATAACTGAATTTATTAAATCTTATCCTTGCATAAAATACAAGCTGATGTGAGATCCCTGTCTACAGGTGGATTGGAACTTCTATCAACAAGTCATTCACCCCACCTGTCCCTTACAGCCCACAGTCTGTCATTAGGAAAAGAGGAACTAGGATTTACAACCCTAGCTAGAGATTTTAATTGAATTAATTTGCAGAGAGTAAATTTTTAATTTAGTTCAGTATAAGTCCCTGGTAGTCTCCTCTTATATCAATCCCAGCAGGTTTTTCCCACAATACTAGAACATCATCAACAGGAACCATAGTGGAAAGGGACTCAAAATTCAAGCTTAACAACTTTCCATTACTACAGTCTAAATGTTGATTTTTACTAATATGTCTTGCGAGTGCTTAATGTGTGAGTCAGAGAAGACACCCATGAAAGGGGACACATATGCCAGAGGAGACACCCCATGAAAGGGGACACCCATACCAGAGAAGACACCCATGAAAGGGGACACATATGCCAGAGGAGACACCCCATGAAAGGGGACACCTATACCAGAGAAGACACCCATGAAAGGGGACACATATGCCAGAGGAGACACCCCATGAAAGGGTACACCTATACCAGAGAAGACACCCATGAAAGGGGACACATATGCCAGAGGAGACACCCATGAAAGGGGACACCTATACCAGAGAAGACACCCATGAAAGGGGACACATATGCCAGAGGAGACACCCCATGAAAGGGGACACCTATACCAGAGAAGACACCCATGAAAGGGGACACATATGCCAGAGGAGACACCCCATGAAAGGGGACACCTATACCAGAGAAGACACCCATGAAAGGGGACACCTATTCCAGAGAAGACACCCATGAAAGGGGACACCTATACCAGAAAAGACACCCATGAAAGGGGACACCCATACCAGAGAAGACACCCATGAAAGGGGACACATATGCCACAGGAGACACCCATGAAAGGGGACACCTATACCAGAGGAGACACCCATGAAAGGGGACACCCATACCAGAGAAGACACCCATGAAAGGGGACACCCATACCAGAGAAGACACCCATGAAAGGGGACACCCATACCAGAGAATACACCCATGAAAGGGGACACCCATACCAGAGAATGCACCCATGAAAGGGGACACCCATACCAGAGAAGACACCCATGAAAGGGGACACATATACCAGAGAAGACACCCATGAAAGGGGACACCCATACCAGAGAAGACACCCATAAAAGGGGACACCCATACCAGAGAAGACACCCATGAAAGGGGACACCCATACCAGAGAAGACACCCATGAAAGGGGACACCCATACCAGAGAAGACACCCATGAAAGGGGACACCCATACCAGAGAAGACACCCATGAAAGGGGACACCCATACCAGAGAAGACACCCATGAAAAGGGACACCCATACCAGAGAATACACCCATGAAAGGGGACACCCATACCAGAGAAGACACCCATAAAAGGGGACACCCATACCAGAGAAGACACCCATGAAAGGGGACACCCATACCAGAGAAGACACCCATGAAAGGGGACACCCATACCAGAGAATACACCCATGAAAGGGGACACCCATACCAGAGAAGACACCCATGAAAGGGGACACCCATACCAGAGAAGACACCCATGAAAAGGGACACCCATACCAGAGAATACACCCATGAAAGGGGACACCCATACCAGAGAATACACCCATGAAAGGGGACACCCATGAAAGGGGACACCCATACCAGAGAAGACACCCATGAAAGTGGACACCCATACCAGAGAAGACACCCATGAAAGGGGACACCCATACCAGAGAAGACACCCATGAAAAGGGACACCCATACCAGAGAAGACACCCATTCTTCTCAGCCATTTCATTAACTTGTAGGAATAGGAACCTCTACTCGAAATTATGGGACGTAAAGGAATATGAACCACATAGGTTACGGGTAGGCCAAAGACATATGGTCAGCTGGGGTTACTGACCTTAAGGGGGGGAGTATTTCGTTTTTTTAAATGTTTTATCATTAATCATTTAACTCATTTATTCATAAAAAAATGTTTTTTTAATCATTCTAGGACCTGGATTAATTCTTTATTCTTACCAATGTTTCTGACGTTTTTTTTTATTGAATTTTGAAGCAACTGATACGAGTGGATCTTTAGTAAGCTTCTCATAAGTATCTGTGTGATAGTAATACCTTTACTTTCCCCCAGTAAACTGCTTAGTTGAGAATTACTATTTTAACCCCTTTATCGGATTTGGCAACTATAAATTTATCATTTTGAGATTTAATAGTGCTAACTGGTATCGTTTGGGAACACCAACATTATCAGCAAAGCATTCATCGATTGCTAGCAACATCGTGCCTTTCAGACCTTAAGGAGATCCTTATCATAATTATTGTTTCTCAGGAAGCTGTCAAAGACCACGATGTTAGCCAACACATTATTCCTCTTATTCTTCATAATGAAATTAGGACCCAATCCTTGTATGTAGGTTCGTGTTTGGTCAGCACTGTGTCACAGTCAAAACATTCTCTTTAAGTGAGAATTTTGACCAAATACTGTTGTTAAGGAGACAATTGAGTTAGTCATTTAATTATTCTTTATGTCCCCAGCATGTGCGGCAAACACCCTTATGCGCAAAAACTAATGTTTTTTTGGGCATGACAGTGTTAACCTCATGTTCGCAAAAACTGGACTCCACCTGCAGCCCTCTGAGGCCTGAGCCTGGGAACAGAAGAGAGGAGAAAGGGGAGTGAAGGGAGAGGAGTGAAGAGAGAGGAGTGAAGGGAGAAGGGTGATGAGAGGGGGGTTAAGTGGTGAGGCAAGTGGCGAGAAATACGCTCCCTGAGCCGAACCGAAAACTCTTGACCTTTGAAGAATTCGAACCCGGACAGCCTGGGTCTGCATGCCCCCAACATTCTAGTGCAGTAACTACTCCGCCAGCAACTGTCTAAATATATGTACCCAACACCCGACAACACTCGTGGCATTATTGGCCACAGATATTTCAACAAATCACTACAACATGCTGGGGCCACATGAGCATATATTGTGCGTAGAGCTTCATTGGTCCCCAAGCCAATATACACACGAAAATATAACCGACGGTCTGGTAAACTAACCAGGCCATCACCAGAGATATACTCACTAACAACACAATAATCGACAGATACAGAGACAACAGAGGAGTGGACATGAGCGAGGACTTATACATAAAGCAAAGCAAGCCACGCATCGTCAGCCAAATGCCACCAGATAACACTCTGGTGTTATAACACACAGCACCAGCCATCATGCCAACACCAGAGTGGCAAGATACAGTGCTTCTGTAAGTGTGGTGCTTCTTCACCTCATGCCATTGACCTCATCACCTTCACCTCATCCTCGGGTTCATATTATGCACCTAAACAATTTGTAATCATCCAGCACTACATCATCAGAGATCACACCATCCATCCACCACACACATTAGTCATAGCAGAGAGCCTGAAACCTTCCAACAAAACATCCATTGTCACTGCGACCCGTAGAGTCACAGAGTCCATTGTCACTGCGACCCGTAGAGTCACAGAGAGTCCATTGTCACTGCGACCCGTAGAGTCACAGAGAGTCCATTGTCACTGAGACCCGTAGAGTCACAGAGAGTCCATTGTCACTGCGACCCGTAGAGTCACAGAGAGTCTATTGTCACTGCGACCCGTAGAGTCACAGAGAGTCCATTGCCACTGCGACCCGTAGAGTCACAGACAGGACTCAACGTGTAAAAAGTTAGGGCAACTCCCCCGCCCTAAACGGTCATGCTTTTGGAAAAAACGACATTCTGAATATCCTCAAGGACGGGGCCGGCATCACACCCAATGACATTTATCAGGAAGGTGGTGATATCTTCAGGAAGAAGCTCTTCTTCATAAGTATGGAGGACCTAGAAAAACTCTTGGGCTACGATTTCCCGCTTCGCAAGGACCACCACTTGTATCTCAACTACCTACGTCAGCTCCTAGCCGAAAGATCACTTTTTATGAGCAGGACCAGCCCATGGATAACTGACCGCACAGAGAGTGAGATCAGTACGAATATTGAGGATGAAAACCCGAACGTGGGCGTGTTCGCCATTGTGTTCTGCAGTGACGATTAAGCCACAACGAAGTCAATTTTCACCTCAGCAGCTAAGGCCGCTTAAGCTGCTACTCAAGGCTTCTACTGCTTCGGCATCAAGATACCACGCCACCAAATGAAATAGGAACGTTATCACGAGCACCATCAGTGCTTCATGTGCTACGACCTCTCCCACCCCACCAACAAGTGTCAGCACTCCGTCCAGAAGTTCAGCTTCTGCACCCGTCACCATCATTACACCATGTGTAAATCAGCAACCCATCGCTGCCTTCTTTGCAATAGCGATTACCTTGCAATTTCACACCGCTGCCCCAGCAGACAGGACAAAACCAAGTCCCAGGTTGAAACCAAGAAAACCAACCCTCCTAACCCGGCCACCAGAGTCCCTGACGCTGTACCCATCACCTCAGCTCTCACCAACCAACCAGAAGACTTCTCAGTCTTACCAAACACTGGTTCCTCCCACCAGTCAACCCAGCCTGGTTGGGGGTAGCTGGTGGTTCCCGGGTGCCCTCTCCTCGTCCTTCCCACCCTTCCCCTCTCTCTCTCTCTTTCTCCCACCCCCAGCTGTCTAGTCCCTCTTTCCATCACCCTATTCTTAGCCACTCTTAAATTGCATAAAATATATTTTTAGGTCGCAATGAGACCATTGTATGGGTCTTAAGGAAATAGATTTTCTGATGATAAAAACTCTTCGGGAAAAAATCAGAGGTCAACAGTTTTCGGTTCTGAAAATATTTCGAATCAATATTTCACACCTGACGAGAATTGAATTCGCGAGAATCTCAAGGAAGGGTGTCAATAAGTATAAATATTTCTTAAATAACTTAACGTAGGCCTACCATGACCTGCCAGTGTTCGTCCCGTACCCCAGACCATTTCCCCTGCAGATTTTGGTGAGTCAAGCCCCAGGCGTCTGGTCTTTAACTTTGGCTAAACAGATGGACAGTCAGACATTCTTATAGTATAAATATGTTTGATATCTAGATTGATGCTCAGCAATTCATCTCTCAATTGCAATACTTTCTTCAGAAATGCCAAGTTTACATGCCTAATTATTCCTTCTAAACTGAATATATATAAAAATAAAACCTGTTGCACAATTAATACACATCCATCACTTACAAGTTTTCACCACCTGTGATAATATTCACAAAATATATATCATTTGTTCCCCGTATCAATAGTTATTGTATAATAGTTTGTGTTTGTAACGTGAATCATATAATAACATCGACCTCCTCTGCCCTGAAACGATGCCATCAGGCAGATCAACCCAGGCTTACACTTCAATTACCTCTGCTTCGGTTCTCAATTCTATTGTCAACAATTCTGCATGGCAATTGGGTCTCGAATTAATACTGTGCAATGGTAATTTATTCATGGATTCTCTTGATGCAACACCATCCCAACATTGTGAAATGTTGGGATGTGTTCGACCACGATGTCTGTACGAACAACACCGAATGATGGTGCTTAGATTCCATGTAAAATAAAAGACGACTTCATTTATTTATCCCGAAGAAACTACTTTTTTTTGAGATATATACAAGAGTTGTTACATTCTTGTACAGCCACTAGTACGCGTAGCGTTTCGGGCAAGTCCTTAATCCTATGGTCCCTGGAATACGATCCCCTGCCGCGAAGAATCGTTTTTTCATCCAAGTACACATTTTACTGTTGCGTTAAACAGAGGCTACAGTTAAGGAATTGCGCCCAGTAAATCCTCCCCGGCCAGGATACGAACCCATGACATAGCGCTCGCGGAACGCCAGTTTTCTAATGACTACTACTAATGACATTAGAGATCTATTAGATACCTGGTGAAGAATTTTACCTTCACTTTACCCTCACCCGGCTAGCACCACGACTCTCACACCAGAGTGTAAAGATTCGTCCCTCAGGACCCCCAACACCTGCTCCCAAAGAGTGCTTAAAACAAGTGCCTCGTTCCTAATTACATCCTTAAGCATAAATACTCTATATACAAATGTTGAGAACACAGAAAACCAATAAGAAAATGTCCCAAAGTGACTGTGTCACAGTAACGCCTGGCATGCCTGTAACACCCACAGTGACTGTTTCACAGTAACACCTGGCATGCCTGTAACACCCACAGTGACTGTTTCACAGTAACGCCTGGCATGCCTGTAACACCCCACAGTGACTGTTTCACAGTAACGCCTGGCATGCCTGTAACACCCCACAGTGACTGTTTCACAGTAACGCCTGGCATGCCTGTAACACCCCACAGTGACTGTTTCACACACAGTAACAGGAGTAACCTCAGAGACTCTAATGACACCAAACTCGTCATGAAAGTCCAACATGACAACAGACGGCCCAGTAGACTCCAGGACCACTACACATACTTCAAAAGCGCTCGGTCTTTGGGCGTCATGATGGTCAAGTCCAATAGACTCGGCCCCAAATTAGACGGCCCATGTAGATGGGTCTTTTTACGCTGCCAACACAGAAGAGTCTGATAACTTCACAGTTCCTGGAGAGCCAGATGGTAATACTTGTATCCTCTGCCATATCAACGTGCAATGTAAAGAGCAAGGTAATTATCAGCAGTTTGCGCCAAGACATTACAACTATATATAGCACTTGGAAAGGATTAGAATAAGGATTTGGGATGGGACGGGGGAGGGGAAGTGGTGGTGCTTAACCACCTGGACGGTTGGGGATTGAACGCCGACCTGCATGTAGCGAGACCGTCGCTAAATCGTCCAGCCCAAGTGGTTGAACAATGTAAAGTTGTCGCTCTCGACTCAACAACACGTCTGCAGATGTGTGAGGAGATGTGCCAGCAGACACATCCCACCTTGTTACTCGTGACGCTAAGCTCGTGGAGATGGCCACTTCAGTACCGATTTGTCTCGTCAAGATATATTTCCAAATTTGCTTAATGCGTTCATGTGAACTAAAATTTACATAATCATGATGTAGTAACAACTTTAGCTTTCTGTCAGAGGATGGGGAAGCAAGGCCTCATGTTGATAATTTACTGAGCATTGCTCAGCAGAAAAATATCTACTGTCATCACTAGATATTTACATAGTTATTATGAATTATGCAAATAAGCTGTGAAATGGAATAATGTCCTCCCCGATTTGTTTCCTAAACTTGGTGTTGTTGTTAATGTCATATTACTTGCCATGTGTGTTGCTGCCTTGTTGAATTAGTGACGGTAGAGCTGACTGCCATATACTAAGGTCAAGGCTTTCTGTTATGCTGGTGATCTTCGACTTGCACCCACCAAAGATGATATCGAAAACCTTATAAAAATATGTGAAAGATATCGTGAAGAATATAGTATATCGGTCAATCCTGCCAATTGTGCCAGAGTGGTTTTATCTCGCAGAACTCCTTTTCTCCTGATCCCAAACTGAAATTAGTTGGCAAAAATTCCTGCAAAGTTTTCTGAAAAGCATCTGGTGTATAATGTTTCCTCAAAGGGCCCGCTTGTTAATTTTTCTGATGCCATTAGAGATTTGAAAGTCGTAACAAAGGTCATTATGAGAGAATTTGGTATCTTGAGTCCTTGTCGAAAATAAAGTTATTGAACAAAGTCTAAGCCTGTATTGAACCTGTATCTATAGAACCTACAAGATGCTAACTTTGTTAAGCCAAATAGTTAATGCAGGACACGTTCTATAAAAATCTTGGAAGTCCATCATCGCCCTCATAGCAGCATGATACCTGGCATCATATCCCTGACTATATTTGAGAAAATAGTTCACAAACTAATTAAATCTTTTTGTCTGAATGAAATCCCTCATTCAGCTAACTCAACGTTTTTTCAGACACTCACTTGTCACCGGCCACTCCAACTTTTCCATAATTGTAATCTTAATTGGTAGTTAATGCAATATAAGAGTAAGTGATGTACATAATGGTGCAGCAGATATACAGGAAGGAATAACAGAACTAGTGAGCAGAGAAAGCAGGGAGATCCTCTACTGGTTATATGGAATAATGCAGGAACTTAAAACGATTCTTCGCGGCAGGGGATCGTATTCCAGGGACCATAGGATTAAGGACTTGCCCGAAACGCTACGCGTACTAGTGGCTGTACAAGAATGTAACAACTCTTGTATATATCTCAAAAAAAAAAAAAAAAAAAAACTACTCTTCAAGAAGATGGCTAACTATCAGGTACTCTGAGTTTTACTGAAGTCAGATCTACATTGCATGAGCTCTGTGTTTAGAATGATTTCGACCCGGGAAGGCACTTGAACCTCTTCAAGTAGAATTGACGAGTGTCTGAATAAAATTTATATAATTTCCTGGTATGATTACTTATAAGTTCTCTTAATTATTTTCTCATCATTCTAATTTTTTTATGCAAATTGTGCCAAAATGTGTATTACCGCTCTAATGGCACACCACACTTTGCTTTCCAATACCTATTTATTTTCAAATTGTAAGTTTAATGGTACTCACTTGTGGCAAATGTAAGCTTGATTTATAATTATGTATGCCAGTTTAGCTCAGCAAGTATAGTAACGACTTGTATAAATTCTTACAAACATAGTTTCTGAATCGGAATTTGATATCTGTAATAATTTTTCAAATCACAAATAAATGTGACTTTTCAATGTAATATTAAATCTTGTGTATACAGGATATTATTAGAGCGAGAACCTGTTAAGCTTGAGTGACTACTGTGGCGTCCTCACCCTTCCTTGTCGAGTGGTGTTGTCAGTCTGAACATAACAGTCACATGTATGGGGGGAACATCTTGGTGAGAGAGACGCAAGCACGCATTATATAACATTTGTATTACCGCGCACACACGCTCCAATATTGCTTAATACGGGGCTTGTACCTGTCTTGCCTACACGTTCCCTCGCAGAAATGTTGCTGAGAATGGCGACCACGTGGGTGCTAGACAGAGGGACGGGAAGCCAGGTATACCAGGTGTAATGGTCATAACACCTGGTCATGAGATGTGTAACCAATCACAAAACAGTATTGATCTGAAGTTCAGGAGATGCACTCTACTGAGGTAAAGCAACGGTGTTGAACATTTACTGAATCCAGACAACTTCAGGACATTTATCTAATTTAAGGAACACCTTGAAGGCGCAATAAAAATTACCTTAATAAACTCCGTGTACACAGGTGTCTAATTACCTGAGGGTGGGGGGGGGGGGGAGACAGATGTCTCCTGCCCAGCAGACAGTGGAGTCTGCCGGAGTAACGTTGGTGCCTCACTTGCAGCCAAGTGAGGCAGCTTCCTATCTCCATTACTCTCTTCTCCATAAAGTTGACAACAAGTTTGAGAAGGGAAAATATTTAACCCCACCAAACTTGTTTTTTTTCTAATTTCATATGAACCATATCTAAAAGTATATTTTTAAATCTTTGATAAACATTATTGGTCCTTTTAGGTGCTCACTTCCTGAGGCTACTTGGGAGGTTCTCTAGGAACTCTACTAACATGTTTGTCAAATTTCATGAAGATTAATACAATAGCAACTGAGGAAATTTAGTAAGACGTACCCGGGGGCAATGCCACCAAGGAGCAGCTTAGAAGGTGTGCCGAGTCTGATGGGTACACCAACCTGAAGGTTTACTGTTAGGTATCCCTATGTTGTTAGGTATCCCTATGTTGTTAGGTATCCCTATGTTGTTAGGTATCCCTATGTTCTCAGGCAGTAGATAAAGCAGTTACTTATCATTCTTCTAACTGGCTCTAATTATTTTGTAAGTCACAAGGCTGAACTCTCCCTCGCTGTTACAACGTAATGCAAAGATATCATTATTATTGACCTCGAGGTCAATATTATTTAGAGAGTGAGACAATAATTTGCACAAGTTAAGCTGCAGGTTATTGCTCACTAAGAAAGTCATTAGAGAGGTAATCTTAATTAAAAATGTTAATTATCCTCACCTTCTGAGAGTAAGATTTTATGGCACTCGCCTGTTAAAGCAGCACACTAAGAGGCTTCGAGTGTGACCAGGAATACTAAACATGCAAGAAAGCCTGAGGAACAGACAATACACCGACAAGATAATGGGAAAACTGCCTTCAAGCAGTTTAAAAGGAAAATGAAACTGTCTAATAAGAGTCTTTCAAGCAGCAAGGCAATAAAGTAAAGGATAGAAGGTGGACATTAGAGAAGAGGATAGAAGGAGGACACTAGAGAAGAGGATAGAAGGAGGACACTAGAGAAGAGGATAGAAGGAGGACACTAGAGAAGAGGATAGAAGGAGGACACTAGAGAAGAGGATAGAAGGACACTAGAGAAGAGGATAGACGGAGGACACTAGAGAAGAGGATAGAAGGAGGACACTAGAGAAGAGGATAGAAGGAGGACACTAGAGAAGAGGATAGAAGGTGGACACTAGAGAAGAGGATAGAAGGAGGACACTAGAGAAGAGGATAGAAGGAGGACACTAGAGAAGAGGATAGAAGGAGGACACTAGAGAAGAGGATAGAAGGAGGACACTAGAGAAGAGGATTTAAGGTGGACACTAGAGAAGAGGATAGAAGGAGGGCACTAGAGAAGAGGATAGAAGGAGGACACTAGAGAAGAGGATAGAAGGAGGACACTAGAGAAGAGGATAGAAGGAGGACACTAGAGAAGAGGGTAGAAGGTGGACACTAGAGAAGAGGATAGAAGGTGGACACTAGAGAAGAGGATAGAAGGTGGACACTAGAGAAGAGGATAGAAGGAGGACACTAGAGAAGAGGATAGAAGGAGGACACTAGAGAAGAGGATTTAAGGTGGACACTAGAGAAGAGGATAGAAGGAGGGCACTAGAGAAGAGGATGGACGCCAGACAGAACCAGTCTCTCACCAGCCAGTGTCAATGATCGTCTGACCACAATACAGAGGACAACCTTGATCATACCTTATCTTGATGGGGTTCTGGGAGTTCTTCTACTCCCCAAGCCCGACCCCGGGACCAGGCTTGACTTGTTAGTGCTTGGTCCGGCAGGCTGTTACTTGCAGCGGCCCGCAGACCCACGTATTCACCACAGTCTGGTTGGTCCGGCACTTCTAGAAGAAAACTATCCAGTTATCTCTTATAGACGTCAACACTTGTTCCGGCAATATTTCTTATGCTCGCTGGGAGGAAGTTGAACAACTGTCTTCTGGACACAATGTGGCCACGTACTCCACCTCAAGGCCCTGGAGGACAGAAGTACGTGTCCTGGACACAATGTGGCCACGTACTCCACCTCAAGGCCCTGGAGGACAGAAGTACGTGTCCTGGACACAACGTGGCCACGTACTCCACCTCAAGGCCCTGGAGGACAGAAGTACGTGTCCTGGACACAATGTGGCCACGTACTCCACCTCAAGGCCCTGGAGGACAGAAGTACGTGTCCTGGACACAACGTGGCCACGTACTCCACCTCAAGGCCCTGGAGGACAGAAGTACGTGTCCTGGACACAATGTGGCCACGTACTCCACCTCAAGGCCCTGGAGGACAGAAGTACGTGTCCTGGACACAATGTGGCCACGTACTCCACCTCAAGGCCCTGGAGGACAGAAGTACGTGTCCTGGACACAACGTGGCCACGTACTCCACCTCAAGGCCCTGGAGGACAGAAGTACGTGTCCTGGACACAACGTGGCCACGTACTCCACCTCAAGGCCCTGGAGGACAGAAGTACGTGTCCTGGACAAGGCAGCGCCTACGTGTCGTTCCGTGGCTGGGAGCAGGTGTCTGGTTCACAACGATGAAGGGTCCTTGTCTCTGCAGCCAATATTAACTAAGGGGAGAAGGCCATGGTTGTGTTGTGTTGTGGCCGGGTGTAGGGCAGTGTGTCCACAACAGTAAGCCATGGTTGTGTTGTGTTGTGGCCGGGTGTAGGGCAGTGTGTGCACAACAGTAAGCCATGGTTGTGTTGTGTTATGGCCGGGTGTAGTGTAATGTGTCCACAACAGTAGGCCATGGTTGTGTTGTGTTGTGGCCGGGTGTAGGGCAGTGTGTCCACAACAGTAAGTCATGGTTGTGTTGTGTTGTGGCCGGGTGTAGTGTAGTGTGTCCACAACAGTAAGCCATGGTTGTGTTGTGTTGGGGCCGGGTGTAGTGTAGTGTGTCCACAACAGTAGGCCATGGTTGTGTTGTGTTGTGGCCGGGTGTAGGGCAGTGTGTCCACAACAATAGGCCATGGTTGTGTTGTGTTGTGGCCGGGTGTAGTGTAGTGTGTCCACAACAGTAGGCCATGGTTGTGTTGTGTTGTGGCCGGGTGTAGGGCAGTGTGTCCACAACAGTAAGCCATGGTTGTGTTGTGTTGGGGCCGGGTGTAGTGCAGTGTGTCCACAACAGTAAGCCATGGTTGTGTTGTGTTGTGGCCGGGTGTAGGGCAGTGTGTCCACAACAGTAAGCCATGGTTGTGTTGTGTTGTGGCCGGGTGTAGTGCAGTGTGTCCACAACAGTAAGCCATGGTTGTGTTGTGTTGTGGCCGGGTGTAGTGCAGTGTGTCCACAACAGTAAGCCATGGTTGTGTTGTGTTGTGGCCGGGTGTAGGGCAGTGTGTCCACAGCAGTAGGCCTGGGTTGTGTTGTGTTGTGGCCGGGTGTAGTGTAGTGTGTCCACAACAGTAAGCCATGGTTGTGTTGTGTTGTGGCCGGGTGTAGTGTATTGTGTCCACAACAGTAGGCCATGGTTGTGTTGTGTTGTGGCCGGGTGTAGGGCAGTGTGTCCACAACAGTAGGCCATGGTTGTGTTGTGTTGTGGCCGGGTGTAGGGCAGTGTGTCCACAACAGTAGGCCATGGTTGTGTTGTGTTGTGGCCGGGTGTAGGGCAGTGTGTCCACGCGAGGGCCACCATTGTTCTGAGCCAACATATTGAGGTGCCATAACCACCACCAGGACCACCATGACCACCATGACCATCATGACCACCATGACCACCATGGCCACCATGACCACCATGACCACCATGACCATCATGACCACCATGACCACCATGACCACCATGGCCACCATGACCACCATGACCATCATGACCACCATGACCACCATGACCACCATGACCACCATGACCACCATGACCACCATGACCATCATGACCATCATGACCACCATGACCATCATGACCACCATGACCACCATGGCCACCATGACCACCATGACCATCATGATCACCATGACCACCATGACCACCATGACCACCATGACCACCATGACCATCATGACCATCATGACCACCATGACCATCATGACCACCATGACCACCATGACCACCATGACCACCATGGCCACCATGGCCACCATGACCACCATGACCACCATGGCCACCATGGCCACCATGACCACCATGACCACCATGGCCACCATGACCACCATGGCCACCATGACCACCATGACCACCATGGCCACCATGGCCACCATGACCACCATGACCACCATGACCACCATGACCATCATGACCACCATGACCACCATGACCACCATGACCACCATGACCATCATGACCACCATGACCACCATGACCAACATGACCACCATCACCACCATCACCACCATGACCACCATGACCACCATGACCACCATGACCACCATGACCATCATGACCACCATGACCACCATGACCACCATGACCACCATGACCACCATCACCACCATGACCACCATGACCACCATGACCACCATGACCACCATCACCACCATCACCACCATCACCACCATGACCATCATGACCACCATGACCACCATGACCATCATGACCACCATGACCACCATGACCATCATGACCACCATCACCACCATCACCACCATCACCACCATGGCCACCATGACCACCATGACCACCATGACCACCATGACCATCATGACCACCATGACCACCATGACCACCATGACCACCATGACCACCATGACCATCATGACCAACATGACCACCATGACCATCATGACCACCATCACCACCATCACCACCATGACCACCATCACCACCATGACCACCATGACCACCATGACCACCATCACCACCATCACCACCATGACCACCATGACCACCATGACCATCATGACCACCATGACCACCATCACCACCATGACCACCATGACCATCATGACCACCATGACCACCATGACCATCATGACCACCATCACCACCATCACCACCATGACCACCATGACCACCATGACCACCATGACCACCATGACCACCATCACCACCATGACCACCATGACCACCATGACCACCATGACCACCATGACCATCATGACCACCATGACCACCATCACCACCATGACCACCATGACCACCATCACCACCATGACCAACATGACCACCATCACCACCATGACCACCATGACCACCATGACCATCATGACCACCATCACCACCATGACCACCATGACCACCATGACCATCATGACCACCATCACCACCATGACCACCATGACCACCATGGCCACCATGACCACCATCACCACCATGACCACCATGACCAACATGACCACCATCACCACCATCACCACCATGACCACCATGACCACCATCACCACCATGACCACCATGACCACCATCACCACCATCACCACCATCACCACCATCACCACCATGGCCACCATCACCACCATGACCATCATGACCACCATCACCACCATGACCACCATGACCATCACTACCAACTCTCCTAACGAGGGCTGCATCGTAACCATTAATTTTACATATTAAATAATCGTATGATGTGTATTTTAACAGATAAATTATAAGTTGATCAGAGCTGGAGAATTATTCACTAATCAGATAATAAACATATCTAAACATAAGGAATATTGGCTCATAACGCCACTCTTGCGTGTTCTTATGAATGGTGGAAGTTACTAACAATTCTCCGTTTAACATATATACTGGGAGTAATCACTAAGCCTCGTCTCCGTTTAACATATATACTGGGAGTAATCACTAAGCCTCGTCTCCGTTTAACATATATACTGGGAGTAATCACTAAGCCTCGTCTCCGTTTAACATATATACTGGGAGTAATCACTAAGCCTCGTCTCCGTTTAACATATATACTGGGAGTAATCACTAAGCCTCGTCTCCGTTTAACATATATACTGGGAGTAATCACTAAGCCTCGTCTTGGAGCTGGTCTAATTGTTAAGAATTATTAGCATTTATCCCATTGATCACTAGTTGATTACACACCACCTGCCATGCTCTCCTCGCCCTTGCCAGAGGGCCAAGGATGACATTGATCACTAGTTGATTACACACCACCTGCCATGCTCTCCTCGCCCTTGCCAGAGGGCCAAGGATGACATTGATCACTAGTTGATTACACACCACCTGCCATGCTCTCCTCGCCCATGCCAGAGGGCCAAGGATGACGTTGATCACTAGTTGATTACACACCACCTGCCATGCTCTCCTCGCCCTTGCCAGAGGGCCAAGGATGACATTGATCACTAGTTGATTACACACCACCTGCCATGCTCTCCTCGCCCTTGCCAGAGGGCCAAGGATGACATTGATCACTAGTTGATTACACACCACCTGCCATGCTCTCCTCGCCCTTGCCAGAGGGCCAAGGATGACATTGATCACTAGTTGATTACACACCACCTGCCATGCTCTCCTCGCCCTTGCCAGAGGGCCAAGGATGACGTTATATAAAGAGATGCGGAGAGTTGTGAGTCATTACGAGAGTTCTCGGGTGGACTCAAACACTAAACACAAGAATGGACACTGAATGAAAAGGGTTTAAAAAAGGATACAAGATTTTGGTAAGTGTATACAACCTGTTGACTATACGAAGGAACTGTTAACATAAAGATATAATGTATGTCCTATTAATACAGGACTTGAGAGTGTGCAATACTAACAGGTGGATCCTCTGTGCAGTAATAACCACTAATACTATTTTCTTCCACAGTTACAGTACCTGAGGAAGGTGTTGTTGTCATGAGACTTGAAAATAATCTCCGTTGGAGAGACAACAAAAATTAACCCCGTATGATACTCATCGTTGTAAAGCAGAATATATTAGCAAACTGAGAATCTGACAACTTCACTTACTTCACAGATGGATAAATAAACCAGAAGAACCAAGCCTCCGGAGTTCTGAGTTACGTATTGAAATAAAGAAGTTCGCCGTAGTCTCTCAAGGGGGCGCTCCACTTAATGAATAAATGTTACATTCACATGACCTGAGGACGGTCAACTGACTGCTGAAGTTACTCCATCATAAAGACAAATTCGAGAACTGTCACAGGAACTCAGGAACTCATCACAAGGTGCATCTCACCACACGAGTTACCGCACTAGATCAACACCGCTGTGGCCCCTGGAGCACACCTCACACACACGGACTGTCAACAGTCACGCCACAATCGAGAAGTCACCCCCAGGATGTGTTCCGTTGCTCAGGGCACCGCTGGAGTTACGACAGCTTGGTGGACCCATCTGCCGCCTGAAAGTGGCGACATTGGACGCAAAACGTGATCTGGATAAATTAGTATCCCACAGCTAGTTCCAGACGTCTGGCGTCCAACCTCACGCAGACAGATAGACAGATATTCACTTTTATATCTATCGTCAGAAAATTAATATAACGATATAGCCAAAAATCCTAATCATTATTTAGACTATGTAAATGATAGAGATCAAGAAATTCTATAGCCTGATTGTTCGATAATTAATCTTCAAACGAATGTCTTCAAAATACAAAACTATAATTCACTTCAATAAATATTTTACTTCTAATATTTTCTTGGAGCAGAAGTTGCCAAATTTAGTAATTGAGAAGGTAACTAGAAGATTACAAGCTGACACTTATCCTTGTTCACCAGGACACCTGACACTTATCCTTGTTCTCCAGGACACCTGACACTTATCCTTGTTCTCCAGGACACCTGACACTTATCCTTGTTCACCAGGACACCTGACACTTATCCTTGTTCTCCAGGACACCTGACACTTATCCTTGTTCCTCAGGACACCTGACACTTATCCTTGTTCTCCAGGACACCTGACACTTATCCTTGTTCTCCAGGACACCTGACACTTATCCTTGTTCTCCAGGACACCTGACACTTATCCTTGTTCTCCAGGACACCTGACACTTATCCTTGTTCACCAGGACACCTGACACTTATCCTTGTTCTCCAGGACACCTGACACTTATCCTTGTTCTCCAGGACACCTGACACTTATCCTTGTTCTCCAGGACACCTGACACTTATCCTTGTTCTCCAGGACACCTGACACTTATCCTTGTTCTCCAGGACACCTGACACTTATCCTTGTTCTCCAGGACACCTGACACTTATCCTTGTTCTCCAGGACACCTGACACTTATCCTTGTACCTCAGGTCACCTGACACTTATCCTTGTACACCAGGACACCTGACACTTATCCTTGTTCACCAGGACACCTGACACTTATTCTTGTTCCTCAGGACACTTGACACTTATTCTTGTTCCTCAGGACACCTGACACTTATCCTTGTACCTCAGGTCACCTGACACTTATCCTTGTACACCAGGACACCTGACACTTATCCTTGTTCACCAGGACACCTGACACTTATCTTTGTTCACCAGGACACCTGACACTTATCTTTGTTCACCAGGACACCTGACACTTATCCTTGTTCACCAGGACACCTGACACTTATCCTTGTTCACCAGGACACCTGACACTTATCCTTGTTCACCAGGACACCTGACACTTATCCTTGTTCACCAGGACACCTGAGACTTATCCTTGTTCTCTAGGACACCTGACACTTATCCTTGTTCTCCAGGACACCTGACACTTATCCTTGTTCACCAGGACACCTGACACTTATCCTTGTTCTCTAGGACACCTGACACTTATCCTTGTTCTCCAGGACACCTGACACTTATCCTTGTTCACCAGGACACCTGACACTTATCCTTGTTCACCAGGACACCTGACACTTATCCTTGTTCTCTAGGACACCTGACACTTATCCTTGTTCTCCAGGACACCTGACACTTATCTTTGTTCACCAGGACACCTGACACTTATCTTTGTTCACCAGGACACCTGACACTTACCTTTGTTCACCAGGACACCTGACACTTATCCTTGTTCACCAGGACACCTGACACTTATCCTTGTTCACCAGGACACCTGACACTTATCCTTCTTCTCCAGGACACCTGACACTTATCTTTGTTCACCAGGACACCTGACACTTATCTTTGTTCACCAGGACACCTGACACTTATCCTTGTTCACCAGGACACCTGACACTTATCCTTGTTCACCAGGACACCTGACACTTATCCTTGTTCACCAGGACACCTGACACTTATCCTTGTTCACCAGGACACCTGACACTTATCCTTGTTCCGAAGGACACCTGACACTTATCCTTGTTCACCAGGACACCTGACACTTATCCTTGTTCACCAGGACACCTGACACTTATCCTTGTTCTTTAGGACACCTGACACTTATCCTTGTTCTCCAGGACACCTGACACTTATCTTTGTTCACCAGGACACCTGACACTTATCTTTGTTCACCAGGACACCTGACACTTATCCTTCTTCACCAGGACACCTGACACTTATCCTTCTTCACCAGGACACCTGACACTTATCCCTGTTCACCAGGACACCTGACACTTATCCTTGTTCACCAGGACACCTGACACTTATCCTTGTTCCGAAGGACACCTGACACTTATCCTTGTTCACCAGGACACCTGACACTTATCCTTGTTCACCAGGACACCTGACACTTATCCTTGTTCACCAGGACACCTGACACTTATCTTTGTTCACCAGGACACCTGACACTTATCCTTGTTCACCAGGACACCTGACACTTATCCTTGTTCACCAGGACACCTGACACTTATCCTTGTTCACCAGGATACCTGACACTTATCCTTGTTCACCAGGACACCTGACCCTTATCCTTGTTCACCAGGACACCTGACACTTATTCTTGTTCCTCAGGACACCTGACACTTATTCTTGTTCCTCAGGACACCTGACACTTATCCTTGTACCTCAGGTCACCTGACACTTATCCTTGTACACCAGGACACCTGACACTTATCCTTGTTCACCAGGACACCTGACACTTATTCTTGTTCCTCAGGACACCTGACACTTATCCTTGTTCCTCAGGACACCTGACACTTATCCTTGTACCTCAGGTCACCTGACACTTATCCTTGTTCACCAGGACACCTGACACTTATCCTTGTTCACCAGGACACCTGACACTTATCCTTGTTCACCAGGACACCTGACACTTATTCTTGTTCCTCAGGACACCTGACACTTATCCTTGTTCCTCAGGACACCTGACACTTATCCTTGTACCTCAGGTCACCTGACACTTATCCTTGTACACCAGGACACCTGACACTTATCCTTGTTCACCAGGACACCTGAGACTTATCCTTGTTCCTCAGGACACCTGACACTTATCCCTGTTCACCAGGACACCTGACACTTATTCTTGTTCCTCAGGACACCTGACACTTATCCTTGTTCCTCAGGACACCTGACACTTATCCTTGTACCTCAGGTCACCTGACATTTATCCTTGTTCACCAGGACACCTGACACTTATCCTTGTTCACCAGGACACCTGACACTTATCCTTGTTCACCAGGTCACCTGACACTTATTCTTGTTCCTCAGGACACCTGACACTTATCCTTGTTCCTCAGGACACCTGACACTTATCCTTGTACCTCAGGTCACCTGACACTTATCCTTGTACACCAGGACACCTGACACTTATCCTTGTTCACCAGGACACCTGACACTTATCCTTGTTCACCAGGTCACCTGACACTTATTCTTGTTCCTCAGGACACCTGACACTTATCCTTGTTCCTCAGGACACCTGACACTTATCCTTGTTCCTCAGGACACCTGACACTTATCCTTGTACCTCAGGTCACCTGACACTTATCCTTGTTCACCAGGACACCTGACACTTATCCTTGTTCCTCAGGACACCTGACACTTATCCTTGTTCCTCAGGACACCTGACACTTATCCTTGTTCCTCAGGACACCTGACACTTATCCTTGTACCTCAGGACACCTGACACTTATCCTTGTTCCTCAGGACACCTGACACTTATCCTTGTTCCCCAGGACACCTGACACTTATCCTTGTTCACCAGGACACCTGACACTTATCCTTGTTCACCAGGACACCTGACACTTATCCTTGTTCACCAGGACACCTGACACTTATACTTGTTCACCAGGACACCTGACACTTATCCTTGTTCCCCAGGACACCTGACACTTATCCTTGTTCACCAGGACACCTGACACTTATCCTTGTTCCCCAGGACACCTGACACTTATCCTTGTTCTCCAGGACACCTGACACTTATCCTTGTTCACCAGGACACCTGACACTTATCCTTGTTCCCCAGGACACCTGACACTTATCCTTGTTCACCAGGACACCTGACACTTATCCTTGTTCACCAGGACACCTGACACTTATCCTTGTTCTCCAGGACACCTGACACTTATCCTTGTTCACCAGGACACCTGACACTTATCCTTGTTCACCAGGACACCTGACTCTTATCCTTGTTCACCAGGACATAAGGGCATTTAGTGGGAGCATTTACTATCACCAAATGCCCCTGTTCACCTAGTAACAAGTATAGCTGGGGTGTACCATAGCTATACATACCACTTTTAAATTGATTTAGTCTGGTTTTATTTTGAAATTAAATCTGGGTGAGACATAAAAGAAAAATATGCTGCGCAAATGATGTTAGGGATAAGGATAAGGGTAAAAACTTCAAAAACCTTTCTCATTGAATATATAAACCTATAATTGTGATTATATTTATTTATTTATTTATATACATGAAGGTACATGTATACGAGGGGGGCCTCGTAGCCTGGTGGATAGCACGCAGGACTCGTAATTCTGTGGCGCGGGTTCGATTCCCGCACGAGGCAGAAGCAAATGGGCAAAGTTTCTTTCACCCTGAATGCCCCTGTTACCTAGCAGTAAATAGGTACCTGGGTGTTAGTCAGCTGTTACGGGCTGCCTCCTGGGGGTGGAGGCCTGGTCAAGGACCGGGCCGCGGGGACACTAAAGCCCCGAAATCAACTCAAGATAACCTCAAGATACATTGGGTTTGTGAGGATACATAGCATGGTGTTTAGATTCTTGTAATGGCGTTTCGGGTAGGTCCTTAATCTAATAGATAATTTTAAGTAGGTAAGTTCTAGCAGAATTTATAAAATGATAATAGGTACATTGCAAGAAGAGAAAGGAGATGAGAGAGATTAATAGGTATATTACAGCAAATAAATGGACTATTATGGCCTGTTAAAAATAGAGAAGAGGAAGTAGGGGTCCAAGACCTCTTCCTGTTATACAATTTGGCTGTGTTACAATAAGTAATTATCAAAAGAAGGGAAGGCTATGTAGTTCCGGCACGGGAAGGCTATGTAGTCCCGGCACGGGAAGGCTATGTAGTCCCGACACGGGAAGGCTATGTAGTCCCGGCACGGGAAGGCTATGTAGTCCCGGCACGGGAAGGCTATGTAGTCCCGGCACGGGAAGGCTATGTAGTCCCGGCACGGGAAGGCTATGTAGTCCCGGCACGGGAAGGCTATGTAGTCCCCGCACGGGAAGGCTATGTAGTCCCGGTACGGGAAGGCTATGTAGTCCCGGCACGGGAAGGCTATGTAGTCCCGGCACGGGAAGGCTATGTAGTCCCGGCACGGGAAGGCTATGTTGTCCCGGCACGGGAAGGCAATGTAGTCCCGGCACGGGAAGGCTATGTAGTCCCGGCACGGGAAGGCTATGTAGTCCCGGCACGGGAAGGCTATGTAGTCCCGGCACGGGAAGGCTATGTAGTCCCGGCACGGGAAGGCTATGTAGTCCCGGCACGGGAAGGCTATGTAGTCCCGGCACGGGAAGGCTATGTAGTCCCGGCACGGGAAGGCTATGTAGTCCCGGCACGGGAAGGCTATGTAGTCCCGGCACGGGAAGGCTATGCAGTCCCGGCACGGGAAGGCTATGTAGTCCCGGCACGGGAAGGCTATGTTGTCCCGGCACGGGAAGGCTATGTAGTCCCGACACGGGAAGGCTATGTAGTCCCGGCACGGGAAGGCTATGTAGTCCCGGCACGGGAAGGCTATGTAGTCCCGACACGGGAAGGCTATGTAGTCCCGGCACGGGAAGGCTATGTAGTCCCGGCACGGGAAGGCTATGTAGTCCCGGCACGGGAAGGCTATGTAGTCCCGGCACGGGAAGGCTATGTAGTCCCGGCACGGGAAGGCTATGTAGTCCCGGCACGGGAAGGCTATGTAGTCCCGGCACGGGAAGGCTATGTAGTCCCGGCACGGGAAGGCTATGTAGTCCCGGCACGGGAAGGCTATGTAGCAGTAAGGCACTAAGGTGAGGCTGCTACTTATTTCAGGAATGCTTATTTTATTTTATATACCTTACAAGCTGAGGCAGCTTATTTTATTTAAGGAATGCTCAGCTGATTCCTCTACATTTAGCATGGAACAAATTTGTGTCCAAGACCTCTTCCTGTTGCACAATTTGGCTGTGTAACAATAGTTACCAGAAGAAGGCACCAAGCCGGGAAGGCTGTGTAGCAACATTGTGTGTAACAATAAACCAAATTTTTTAACAGATAATGCACCTGTGAGTAAAACAAATCCTGTCAGCTGTAAAAATATTGATCCAGTTATTTAAATGAAAAATATAATGAAACAAATATTTATGGGTTGTTTATCCTATTTTTTCTAACGAAACATTGAGACATATTGCACAATTTAGTGATTCACAAAAAATATTAATAATATTCTAGTTTTCTTTTTATCTTCTAGTGTGTTGTTTGGTCAACATTACTAACATTACATATCAATATGAGATCTTAATGATCCATGGTTAACATTTATGATTTAATAAGGATTGGGTAGTCTCCGTGGTGTAGTGGTAAGACACTCGCCTGGCGTTCCGCGAGGGCTATGTCATGGGTTCGTATCCTGGCCGGGGAGGATTTACTGGGCGCAATTCCTTAACTGTAGCCTCTGTTTAACGCAACAGTAAAATGTGTACTTGGATGAAAAAACGATTCTTCGCGGCAGGGGATCGTATTCCAGGGACCATAGGATTAAGGACTTGCCCGAAACGCTACGCGTACTAGTGGCTCTACAAGAATGTAACAACTCTTGTATATATCTCAAATAAAAAAAAAAAAAAATAATAATACTGGTAATAATAATAATAATACAACCTATAATTTACAACCTTTATTGCTGATTTCTTTCAATTAACAAGCTTTGGTATAGCCAGCAATGTGCTGCTACCCTATTCTATGTGAAAGATTACAGTGTAGATACAACTAGCTACAAGCTCATCCAACATCCCCACCTCACAGGACGGCCACTAGCAAAATCTGGGTACAGCACAAGAATATCTTCCACAATGCCTGAGTGTATGAAGTCATTACAGGTTACCTTGAGGTTACCTTGAGGTGCTTCCGGGGCTTAGCGTCCCCGCGGCCCGGTCGTCGACCAGGCCTCCTGGTTGCTGGACTGATCAACCAGGCTGTTGGACGCGGCTGCTCGCAGCCTGACGTATGAGTCACAGCCTGGTTGATCAGGTATCCTTTGGAGGTGCTTATCCAGTTCTCTCTTAAACACTGTGAGGGGATTGCCAGTTATGCCCCTTATGTGTAGCGGAAGCGTGTTGAACAGTCTCGGGCCTCTGATGTTGATAAGAGTTCTCTCTCAGAGTACCTGTTGCACCTCTGCTTTTCAACAGAGCTCAAAGTACCTCATACCATTTGGTATGAAGTCACTGATAACAGGGCAATCACAGATATAGTGATGGAGAGTATGTCCTCTCAAGTAGGACTGAAAACTGATTTTTTTCACCAAGAGAGTTATAAACCCATAGAACCGCCTACCCGCAGAAGCTGTGAATGCCAAAATCAGCTAGAAAATATCATTAGGACAATTGGCGGGACTTAACAAGCCACCCCAGCTTTTTTGTCCTCGTCGAGGCCACTAGATAGTTAGTGGCCCTTGGGGTAAATTTAGATAAATATATACGTAAATAAACACCATCGCTTCGCAAATCTTGTGAGCGACAAGGAAAGCTATACACTATCTCTTAGAATTACGAAGGTAAACACAAAATGTAACATATTTGTTTACTACAATGTCGGTGCTGACTGTACAAGTTGAAAAAAACATAGTTTTACTTCCAAATATACTAATTTTATAAGAAAATTCGACGAAAATAAGTGGCAAGTGCATCATGAATAAGCTCCGATATGCCCGGGTCGTGATTGGCTACAGCTGTAAGATGAAAAAGTTATCTTCTCTCAGATTGGCCAAACTAAAAGTCTTAGTGACATCTGGCAAGACCTAAGTGGACTACTGTACTGTACTTAAAAATCTTCGTACGTACACTTTTCCGAATCGCTCTTTGGCGTATTCTTAGCCGGAACTAAGAAACCTTCGTAGCACACATACTTACGAAGAAATACATGGAGCTTCGTGAATCTAGGCCCAGAAGTGAATAATTTATGTGTAGTAAATTTTATGGTGTAAACTCGTTGGGAGGTAAATTGAGATGTGAAGTTATTAACGAGGCGTCACTCAGATGAGACTACGCTACAGAGGTAGAGTGCCTGCTGAAGCCATGTTCAGCAGGTGGCTACAGAGGCAGAGAGCCTACTGAAGCCTTGTTCAGCAGGAGGGCAGAGAGGCGGACTGCTTCCTGCTGAGACCCAGTATCGCCTGCAGTGAATTAGTGGAACGAGACAAAAGTTAAAAGGCGAACAATTGCATGTATGTTATTTGGATCAAAGTCAACAAAAAACAAATTATTTTCTAATAAACTCAGAGAGTAAACTTTTCATCAGGTTTTTCAAGTGCTTTCCCACTCTAGTTAGAGTTGATTGAGGCGGCGTTGTCAACATCCGAGTTAAAATTGTATTGCAGAAAAAACACATCAGCATTCAGTCACAAAAACTAATATTGTCACGTTATGTCAAAATATTACGCTATTCACAAATGCTATATTACTATTAAAGTCTCGTCTATTGATATATACTGAGAGGAGTGCCTCACTTCACAGTGTATATACTGAGAGGAGTGCCTCACTTCACAGTGTATATACTGAGAGGAGTGCCTCACTTCACAGTGTATATACTGAGAGGAGTGCCTCACTTCACAGTGTATATACTGAGAGGAGTGCCTCACTTCACAGTGTATATACTGAGAGGAGTGCCTCACTTCACAGTGTATATACTGAGAGGAGTGCCTCACTTCACAGTGTATATACTGAGAGGAGTGCCTCACTTCACAGTGTATATACTGAGAGGAGTGCCTCACTTCACAGTGAATATACACTGTGAAGTGTACTCACCTAGTTATGCTTGCGGGGGTTGAGCTTCGACTGTTTGGTCCCGCCTCTCAACTGTCAATCAACTGGTTTACAGGTTCCTGAACCTACTGGGCTCTATGCAGGCGATGAATCATAATAACGTGGCTTAAAAAGGCGAACAATTGTAAAATTACTGTCTGTCAATTGTAAAAATTACTGTCTCTTCAGTCTACTGGGCTCTATCATATCTAGTTTTGAATCTGTGTATGGAATCTGCCTCCACCACATCACTGCCTAATAATCCCGCACTGCATTCCATTTGTTAACTACTGAAACATTTCTTTCTAACGTCTCTGTGGCTCATTTGGGTATTTGGTTTCCACCTGTGTCCCATTGTTCGTGTGTGTATTCACCTAGTTGTGCTTTCGGGGAGTTTCCTCGGAACTATGGTAGAATGCACCTTGTGCTGAGGGCACCGCAAAGAATAAAGAACAATTATAATAAAGAATTAATAATAATTGCAGTAATATACAATGTTACCGTAATCAAAGGGTTTTCGTAAACAGATGTGAATCAATAAATAGGTTAATTTACAAATCTTACATATTAATTACACAGGGAGAGATTGTTACCTTAAGATAGTTATCTATCAAAGATAATAAAATATGTGTTTAACTTGAACGTCTTCCTGACTGACCACGTGGTAATCACTCTGACAATCCTGTCTTAACTGTTGTTGTTAAAGATTCGCTACTTGGAACAAGCAGTTCCAAGTAGCACGGGCTATGGTGAGCCCGTAGGTACTTAGTGTCTTAACATTTTGTCTGCCCAAACATTCACAAGACATGGCAACCCTCTCGCTACCGGCGGCAATGGGACTTTATGAGAGTTCCTTCCAGATATTCTGGTACATTAATGGCATGCACAATTATCTACGATAATGACTATACTTAAATGTTTTGGTGTGTTTAATCATACATTCGCTCCAGCGGCTGAACAATGTGATACCACGTAGATAATCATTCGATCACTGGCCAGTCATTGTTGCACTCAGGCTGCACCTGCTGCGAGTGATCTGTGGGATGATATATAAAATAACAACATTCAGAGTAAATATCCCCTTAAAAATATTGATCAGCCATAAACGGTTACACGCCGATTTTTTTCACAGCTACGAAGAGCCTACGATTGGTCAACATGCATCGTGGTGGTAGATGGCATGTTGATCTCGTCTACCAATGACCGTGAGTAGTATCTACAACAGATTATACACACACGTGGTGACAGAGACTTCACGTTGTTAAGGGTGTATCCAAGAACGTGTGTCCAGGACAGATTTTTTTCAGGCATATTGCTGTGCGGGCCAGTGGTGGTGTCGGGCCAGTGGTGGTGTCGGGCTAGTGGTGGTGACGGCCCAGTGGTGGTGTCGGGCATTTCTCCACAGTGCTGATATTTCCCCTTATCTTCTGGAACCTGTAAGCCAGATGCGATGTAAGTGTACTTCTGTTGTTCTACTGCTCCCTTCCATTAAAATAAGTGGTTCGAAGTTGGTTGAATTCTTGTACCAACCCGCAGATCCTGATGTTGCAACTGCTGTGTTGTGGTCATTGTATATCTTTCGCATTGTTCTATTTCTAATTATTTTCTTAATCTGTGATAGACTCTGTGGTATGTAAATGTCTACATTTAATCTCTTAGTTGCAAGTTTTTGCAGCTTCATCTGCAATGTCATTTCCTATTATTCCCACATGACTTGGCACCCAATTGATACCCAGTACTACCCAATGGTCTTGAGGTTTGAGTGTTTGTATTAATACTATACCATTTGTTATCAAATGTATGTTGTCAAGTATGTGTTCTTGTTGCAAGGTTTCAGTGGCAGTTCTCGAATCTGTATGTATGATAACATGTTGTCGGTGTTCAGCAAGAGCATGTCCCAAAGCCTTTTGAATGGCTAGCATCTCTGTTTGTAAAATTGAACATTCTTTGAGAGTCTCCAACTAACTACAGAATTTCCTTCCTTAACTGCAGTTCCGGTTTCTTGTCCCTGCTGGTCTACTGATCCATCTGTGAAGTAAGTGAAGCTGTTAGATGCCAAGTTTGCTTCCGTATGCATTTATGCAAGATTACGGAAGATGAGGATTAGTCTGGCTCTTTTTCCTTCAAGAGCAATAATCTTAAAGTCTGCTGGCAGCGATTCCCGAGGGGCTTGTATAACGGTCTGCATGTATGTCGTCGACACCCCTCTCAGTTACAACGATTGTATTCATGGTGTTTATTACCTGTTGCTATTGGAGGCTCTTCTGTCCGGAGTTAGTGCCCCAGTGATTATATGTTTAAGTGAACTGATTGTTGGTCAAGTTAATATCTAGGTAAGCATGCATGCAGCAATCCCCTCTACCCTTCTTTCAATTGATGGTTTCTAGTCTTAGGTTCAATATTTTAGTCCATCTGGGAGCCCCACTCGCATTGCAGAATTTTGAATAACCTCAACGTTTGCCCACTGGCCAGGAGAAAGAGTGAGTAAGGCAGGCGCTGCATAATCAACTAGGGAACGAACGGCAAGTATGTAAAACATTCTTAACACTTTGTGTCCCGCTCCTAGACGGGGCCCTGTGATTGCCCTCATTATATTCAGCTGTGATTTTGCTTTCTCCTTCAGATATTGAATTTGCTTGTTGAATGTCATTTTAGTATCTATCCCACACTCCGAGATATTGATATTGTGTAACCCACTGAAGGTTAATGTCTTGAATGCGTAGGTGCCTGTCTGGAGTGTTGCCACCTAGTCTCATTGCCTTAGAATTCTGTGCAGATATTTTTAGCCCTAAAATACTACATTCAGATGTTACTTTATCTAATGCCCCCTTGTGCTATATTTAAAAGTAAAGGACCTGTGACGACAAATGCTGTATCATCAGCATAGCTTAGCAATATAACCCCTTCTGTAAATGTCATGGTAACGAGGTTTTCCCTGAGGATGTTAAAGACTAAGACTGAGGACTCCTCCTTGTTGAGTCCCATTCTCATGCAAGTGGCAGTCCGACACTTGTCCTTGCAACTTTACTTTGGCATACCTGTGACTTAGGTAATCTTGAATCCATGCCAGCATATTTCCCTTTACACCTTTTTTTAACTAAGGTGTGTAAAATTGCTTGTGGGCTTGCAAGCTCCAATGCTTTTTCTAGATCAACGAAGATCACTATAGTTGTACCTGTGTTAACTGTTCCTAGTAATGTTGCTATGCAGTTGGCAGTACCTACTCCTCTAGTGAAGCCAAATATGTGCTTATTCAAATCTCCAATCTTCCACAAGAGCCTATTTAAGACCATCCGATCTGGAGATTTATTAATGCATGATGTTAATGAAATGGGCCTGTAATTACTAGGTTCTTTTGGCTTTGGAATCGGAATGATGTCTGCTTTCTTCCAAGAGGTCGGCAGTTTGCCTTGCTGCCAAGATGCACTGATAACGTCCAATATTTCTTGGTCTCTAGCAGGACCTGCATGTGCGACCATTGAGCACGTAATGTTATCAGCACCTGGTGCAGTGTCCTTACCATCTTTTTCGGCTCTGATTAGTTCTTGTTTCTTGAATGTGACTGAAGTGACAGTCACGTTCGTCATTTGTAGCTATGCTCTCAAGAATGGCTGTAAACCTCTAATGTTTTAATTGTTCTTGCTGCCTTCTGACCATTGCAGGAAGCTGATATAAAGCTGTTCTCTCTGCAAATTGGAGAGCAAGTCTCTCAGTTTCCTGCAATAGTTGAATACATGCCTGTGGTCGGGCTGGTCGACCTGATATGGTTTTAATCTGACCCCATATCTTGCCAAGACTACTATGTTCATTTAGAGTTTGACACCACTCAAACCATCTTGCCTCCTTTACCTCTCTAGAAGCTCGTCTTGCATCAGATATCACCGCTCGTAGCAGAGTTCTTCCTTCTGGTGTGGTGTTTCTCTTTAGATGTTTTCTGAAGATGTTGACTCTGTGGTTCTGTTCTTTAACTTCATTACTATAGAACCAATAGTTCTCTCGTTTTGTGTTTCCTGGGATAATGATTGGAATAGCTTTGTTTGCAGCAGCTGCAATGGCTTCCTGCAGATTGGTCTCGTGTGTTCAAATCCTCAGGTGGCGTGCATGTTGCATACCATTTTTCAAGTTCCTCTTGGTATATATTCCAGTTGGCTTTTTTTAAATTCCATCTAGGTTGTGCAGGTGGTGTAGGAGGTCGTTCTATGTTTCGTGTAGTGACAGTAGTATAGTGGCAGCTGGTGATCACCGGGTCTACCTCCCACTTCGCCTGATGCTTGAGTACTGTTGAGATTAATGTATGATCAAAGGAATCCCCTTGAATGTGAGTGGGTTCCCCAGTGCTGAGAAGTGTAATTTCAAGTACTTCTCGCAGAGCTGCAGCTAAATGGTGCCCATCTGCATTGGTTGGTCCAGTCGCACCTAACTCCTGATGATGAGCATTAAAATCCCCAACAATTATATTTTCGAACGTCGTCAAGGCAAGCACTGCCTGTGCTTCTACTTTATGTCTAGGGGGCTTGTAGACGTTGTATATGAGGAGTTCAGTATTATTCATATTCACTGTTACTCTTAATACCTCTTCCCCATCCCCAAATGACACTGGGTCTATTTTCTTGTAAGGTATGGTGTTTCTGATTCCAAGGGGTTGTCATAGCGGGGTGAAGGGTTGTGGAGATAAACTACCATAGCCTCTAAAGTGCCCCTGATGGCGTGCGTCTCAAATAGCCTCTGACAACCAAGTCCAGCTCCTGGCCTGCACGTGTGGCTGAGCCTCTAGGCCTAGCGGAACTGCTTCTACCAACAGGACAGGGGGCGACGGCGGGCCTCTGGCACCTTAAAACCAGTTGCTTTGGACAGATGGGACTCGTCAGCCTGGGAACGCAGCTATTCTAGGGGGAAGGAAAATCTCGAATTCAAACCTCTGCTGTCTTGTGGCTAAACCCACTCATGGGAAAGGCTTCGGGAGTGAACCCCGAGGAAAAATCTGGAGTCAGAGTCCCTAAGGCAGTTTTCAGCTGTTTACAGCTACATTCCGGTAACTCCTGCAACAACACTGGTGCCAAGTGTATTGGCGCCTGCCCTTCCCGTTGGATCACATCGATGGCTTGGAGAGGGTGAATCTGCTGCATGGGCAACAGCCGCTTCTCCATAACTGCTAACCAGGCCTGAGCTCTTGGGCCAGATTCACGAAGCAGTTACTCAATTACTTACGAACGTGTACATCTTTCCTGAATCTTTGACGGCTTTGGTTACATTTATTAAACAGTTTACAAGCATGAAAAGTTCCCAATCAACGGTTGTTATCATTATAAGCAGCCTCCTGGTGCTTTGGAGCTCATTTTCTCTTGAATAATTGTAAACGAAGCAGCCAAAGATTGAAAAGAGATGCACAGGTTCGTAAGTGCTTGCATAACTGCTTCATGAATCTGGCCATTGGAGAGGACACTCCAGCGTCGCCTTGGCGACGGTTCAACACAAGGAAGTGACAGTTACCAGTGATAAGCCTACCACTCAATTGGTGTAGAGTGAGGCGCCAGGGGTTGCTTCCGTCAGTGGGAAAAATCATACAATTTCATAGGACAGCTGCCGCCTGCCTCAAGCCCAGTCAATAAGGTGCTGTCCCTCCACGGTCCACCTGCTCCACTGGGTGCGTAGGGCTTAGGCCACAATCCAACAAGCGGATCGTCAACCATGCACCAGGCAAAAGAAAAACAAACACAGAGCCACCCAGCTCTCAAACTGGGCACGTGGAATGTAGGGACCATGACACCGGGTCTCTCAGAAGATCTACTAGAAGTGAGCAATGCCTGCAAGACAGCTGTGATCAACAGTGACCTACCCCAGGCTCCAGATGGACATAGTCACCCTGCAGGAGACACGTCTACCCACGACCGGCAGCATACGGGAGAAGGACTTTACTTTTTCTGACAGGGCAAACCTTCAGAAGAGGTAAGGGAGCATGGCGTTGGCTTCGCCGTCAGGAACAGGTTGTTAGGGTCCATAGTACCGCCCACGGAGGGGTCTGCAAAGATCATCAAACTTCAGCTTCATACAGCAGCAGGAATGGTCAGCCTCATAAATGCTTATACACCAACACTGACCTCCTCTACCGAAACGAAGGTCTATTTCTATGATGACCTCGGCCTAACTCTTAGAGACATACCTCAACAAGAGCCAGTCTTCTTCCTGGAAGACATTAATGCAAGAGTTGGTTCTGATCACAGCTCTTGCCTGGGGCCGTTTGGATTTAGGAAGATGAATGAGAGTGGGCAGCTCCTCCTGGAGTTCTGCTGTCGTTATGATCTCTGCGTCAACAATTCCTTCTTCGACACCAAGCCCCAGCACAAGGTCTCCTGGAGACATCCCAGGTCTAAGCATTGGCACCAACTTGACCTGGTGCTTACGGAGCGTAGCAATCTGAGAAGCATCAAACTGACCCGCAGCTTCCAGAGCACAGATGTAACACCGACCACTCTGTCGTCGTTTGCAAAGTAAAGTTCCAACCCCAGAAAATCCATAGAGCAAAGAAGGAGGGAAGATGACGCATTAACATAAACAAGACCCGTGACCTCATAGAGGAAAAAAGACGAGCTCTCTCATCCTACAAGAACCTGCCCTCAGAAAGGAATCTACATGCCCTCCATACTGCCTGCAGTGGAGTTCAACAACGACTGTCGGCAACATAAGAGGCATATACGAAGGGATCTACCAGACAACGGGTCCTACAGAAAACGGAACGGCTCCCCTGAGGTCAGTTACTGGAGAGATCATTAACGACCGTGATCAACAGATGAATCGCTGGGTGGAACATTACTCCGAACTCTACTCCAGAGAGAACTTGGTCAGCTTAGAGGCTTTGGATGCAATCGAGTGCCTGCCCATCATAGAAGAACTTGACCTTGAACCGACTGTGGAAGAAGTTGAGAAAGCACTTGATTCACTTTCCTCAGGGAAGGCCCCAGGAGACGATGGGATTCCGCCTGAAGTTCTCAAGTGCGCTCGAGGAACACTAAAACCGAGCTTCATATACTTCAGTTCCAGTGTTGGAGGGAGGCCTCGGTGCCACAAGACACGAGAGATGCGAACATCATCAATCAACAAAAATAAAGGTGACAAAAGCAACGTCAACAACTATCACAGCATCTCCCTCCTCAGCATCGTTGGCAAACTCTTCGACAGGGTCGCCTTGGTCAAGCTTCAGATTCTGCTGAAAGAGTGTACCCAGAGTCACAGTGTTGTTTCCGAGCAGAGAGGTCGACCACTGACATGGTGTTCTCCCTGAGAAAGCTTCAAGAAAAGTGCAGGGAACAGAGAAAAACCTTGTATATCGCCTTCATTGACCTTACAAAGGCCTTTTACCTCATGAGTAGGGACGGACTCTTCAAGATGTTGGTCAAAATTGGCTGCTCACCCACCTTACTTAGCATGATACAATCGTTCCACAATGACATGAAGAGCCCAGTTGTGTTCGACGACTCAACATCAGAACCATTTATCATCTACAGTGGTGTTAAACAGGGGTGCATTCTTTCTCCATCCCTGTTCGGCATCTTCTTCGCAATCCTCTGTCAAGCATGCCTTTGTAACAACCACAGAGGGCATCCATCTCCGTACTAGATCTGATGGAAAACTCTTCAATCTATCCAGACTCCGAGCAAAAGATGAAAGTACAGATGTGAATCCTCAGGGAGTTTCTCTTCGCCGACGACGCACCCATCACCACACACACTGAGTACCCACATAAGCCACAGGGACGTTAGAAGGAACTTTTTCAGTGTCAGAGTAGTTAACGGATGGAATGCATTAGGCAGTGATATGGTGGAGGCTGACTCCATACACAGTTTCAAATGTAGATATGATAGAGCCCAGTAGGCTTAGGAATCTGTACACCAGCTGATTGACAGTTGAGAGGCGGGACCAAAGAGCCAAAGCTCAACCCCTGCAAGCACAAATAGGTGAGTACACACAGCAGAAGGCCTGCAGCAGTTACTCAACCACTTTGCTGCAGCCTGTTCCGCATTCGGCTTGACAATCAGCCTGAAGAAGACACAGGTGATGGGTTAAGACATCAATGTGCTACCCTGTATAAACATTGTAGACTATGTGCTGGAGTTTGTGTCCCTGAGCTCCACAATCTTAGACACCCTTTCCCTGGACAGTGAGCTCAACAGGCGTATCAGGAAGATCGCGACAACATTGGCCAGGCTCACAAAGTGTGGTTTGCGAAAATATCAAACTGACAGTGCACTCAAAGGCACATGTCTACGTGGCATGTGTGGTGAGTACACTTCTCTACGGCTTGGAATCTTGGACCCTGTGCTCTCGCCAGGAGAGACGGCTCAGTACCTTCCACATGCGGAACCTGAGGCGCATCCTTGACATCACGTGGAAAGACCATGTCACCAACAAGACGGTACTCGAGAGAACAGGAATCCCTTCAATGTTCACTCACCTGAAGCAGAGATGCATGCGATGTCTGGGACATGTCACATGCATGGAAGATGGCCGCATACTGAAAGACCTTGTATATGGAAAACTGGCATCAGGAATGAGGCTAACTGGAAGACCCCAGTTGTGTTTCAAAGACGCCTGCAAATGTGACCTCAAGCAGATGAACATCGACAACAATATTTGGGAGGCAGCAGCTGTGGACAGATCTGCCTGGAGAAGCAAATTGTAGAAGGGACTCCAGTAACTCGAGGGTGAACTGGAGAGGCAGGTGGAAAATAAGAGACTTCAGAGGAGATCTTGACCACTGTCAGACGCACCCGCTTCAGAATTTATCTACGCTCGCTGCGATCAAAACTACCATTCTCGGGTTGGACTTCACAGCCACAGCAGGCGTTGCATCCAACTAGACACCCAGGGCACAGCTCCATAACCCCATGGGATTGACGGATACCTACAGAGATGGTGTTCCTGACTAGGGTCATTAACCCTCTTTAACTCCCCTGTTCTATAAAATTAAACGGTATAATATAGTGCTGATATCCAGCTAGTCTGAAGGATTTCGTGGCTTGGAAAAGCGTTTCTTTCAAAACGGTTATATCTACTTTTGTACTGATGGCAGTTTCCTGAAGGGTGTAGGTTTTATTTCCAAGACCTTGTATGTTGCACTGCAGTATTCGTAATGGCGAGACGACAGTTTCGGTGGGTCTTGCCTGTTCTAGTAGAACTCCTCTTCGGAATCGACCTCTATATTCTCCACCTCGCAAGTCGCGTCGCTGCAAATCGGATTACACTGATTGTTCATGGTCATTGCATTGTTGTAATATGTGCATCCCTGTTGTCCATCACTTTGTTGTTGGTATTGCTGCACATCGGACAGCATTGATTGCTCGTGACAGTTTCTTGTGTTGTTTTAACCTGTGCATCTCTGCTGTTTAATACTTCTTTGTTGGTGATGTTGCATATTTTTTTTTTTTTTAAGATATATACAAGAGTTGTTACATTCTTGTAGAGCCACTAGTACGCGTAGCGTTTCGGGCAGGTCCCTGGAATACGATCCCCTGCCGCGAAGAATCGTTGTTACAACCAAGTACACATTTTACTGTTGCGGTAAACAGAGGCTACAGTTAAGGAATTGCGCCCAGTAAATCCTCCCCGGCCAGGATACGAACCCATGACATAGCGCTCGCGGAACGCCAGGCGAGTATCTTACCACTACACCACGGAGACTGCTGATATCACACTGCATTGGCTGTTGATGTCTAGATCTTGTGTAGTAGGACTCTGCTAATCTTGAGTGGCCACTGCTTCATGCAGTTGGTTTGTGGATCTTGATAGTCTGGTGTCTTGACTACACGACTGTTGTTGGTAGTCTGTATGTCCATGTTGCATTGTTTGTCCTCTTGTGCTTTGTCTTGTCTCAGACGGTCTATTCCTTGAGTAACTGTGGTCTGCTGCACAATCATGTCCATTATTACACAAGTGATTTCTTGAGTCTGTTGTTGTGAGGCGTTCTGCGTCATCTGTAGGCAACCCGTTCTCGCAAATTTAATAAGTCAATATTGACTTATTAAATATGTGCATAGGTGACATACTTAACATAATAGATACCCTTAAAAATATTCATAGAAAACACCGACCTTACCTAACCTTGTTAGTATCTTAAGATAAGCATCTTATTGCTTCGTAATTACAATTATTACCTAACCTATAATAGGTATAGGTTAAGTAATAATTGTAATTACGAAGTAATAAGATGCTTATCTTAAGATACTAACAAGGTTAGGTAAGGTCGGTGTTTTCTATGAATCTTTTTAGGGGTATCTATTATGTTTAGTATATCACCTATGCACGTAGTTAATAAGTCAATATTGACTTTACGAATTTGCGAGAACGGGTTGCTGTAGGCCATTGATAATGGTTTCTGCCATGATCTTAACGATGTTTTTCTGCTGGACATCTGTAAAACTGTATATGTGTTGTGTTGATTCAGAAAGTGATTGCTTTTTGCTGTTTTCCTTTTGGTGTATTTATGCAGTATTTTTGTGAATTTTCAGATTAGGAGTTGATAGATTGGGTAAAATTAGTTTTGTGAGAGTGGGTGTGTGTTGTGGCTGTGCACGAGTGTTCCAGACGTTGGTGTTGGTGTATGTAGTGCTGGTCAGTGCGTTTATTTAAGCCTGAGCTGTGTGCACCTTTTCTTTCCGTGCAGAGCAGGTTGTGCTCCAGGCATGATGTTTGCCTCCATAAATTGGACATTTGGCTGTTGTGGTCTGGTTTGCCTTGTGCTTGGCTATACAGTCTTTGGTTGGATGTCTCAGGCTGTACACTCCGCATCTCTCCTGTCCGGTGCAGCGTGATTGATGGTGGCCGTATTTCTGAGATTTGAAGCAGCGCAGGAGTTCCGGAACGTATTGTCTTTGTCGAAATATTCCCTAATTTCCATGATTGAATGTTTCTGGCTCATGTCCCATGATGGTCACCAGAACCTAACGTGTCGCTGATTTGTCTACTTTTGTGTGGCATTGTTCCGCTTCAGGATTTGCTTTGTTTTAGTATTTGATCGTCAAGGATAGACATACGTCAGTGCCCTCCTAGGAAGAAAGAAGATTAGAGTTCATGGTTAAGAGTTTCAGTGAAGGTCACAGTGTAACATGTGAGGAAGTAGCCGAGAACGACGTGCGAAGTTTCTCTGTGATCGTAAATGATATTAGGGGCGGCCTGAAGTCTATAGCCCCTGAATGAGATGATGATCATTTCCTGTGTGGACCCTACTTTGAGATATTCTTTAATTGGATGAAATTGAGCAGGTGTTTCTGTGTGAATCCTGCCAGGCGACTCCGCATTCTCAAGTCGGGACTGAAAGAAGCATTTAGAGACAGTCCAAGAGGATGTGTGGACGACATGGGTGAGCGCCATATTTGGGGCGTCGTTGGATGAGAGTCGTAGCATCATCCTGACACAGTGTATTGGTACACACACAGTTTATTGGTACACACACAGTGTATTGGTACACACACAGTGTATTGGTACACACACAGTGTATTGGTACACACACACACAGTGTGTACTGGTTCATTGATCACACACAAGCCTACTGTGTGTGATCACTGACTCATCTGCCATGTCACTCGGTGTCTGCCCCACCCTGTCATGACACACAGTGTCTGCCTCACCCTGTCATGACACTCAATGTCTGCCTCACCCTGTCATGTCACACAATGTCTGCCTCACCCTGTCATGTCACACAATGTCTGCCTCACCCTGTCATGCCACTCAGTGTCTGCCTCACCCTGTCATGTCACACAATGTCTACCTCACCCTGTCATGTCACACAGTGTCTGCCTCACCCTGTCATGCGACTCAGTGTCTGCCTCACCCTGTCATGTCACACGGTGTCTGCCTCACCCTGTCATGACACACAGTGTCTGCCTCACCCTGTCATGTCACACGGTGTCTGCCTCACCCTGTCATGCCACTCAATGTCTGCCTCACCCTGTCATGACACTCAATGTCTGCCTCACCCTGTCATGACACACAGTGTCTGCCTCACCCTGTCATGTCACACAGTGTCTGCCTCACCCTGTCATGACACACAGTGTCTGCCTCACCCTGTCATGACACACAGTGTCTGCCTCACCCTGTCATGTCACACAGTGTCTGCCTCACCCTGTCATGTCACACAGTGTCTGCCTCACCCTGTCATGACACACAGTGTCTTCCTCACCCTGTCATGACACACAGTGTCTGCCTCACCCTGTCATGACACACAGTGTCTGCCTCACCCTGTCATGTCACACAGTGTCTGCCTCACCCTGTCATGACACACAGTGTCTGCCTCACCCTGTCATGACACACAGTGTCTGCCTCACCCTGTCATGTCACACAGTGTCTGCCTCACCCTGTCTGCTGCACCACACGTGCCTGGGGAATATAACCGCCTGGAAGCAGACAGGAGATGACGACTATAAACATTATAACCCCCACGCCAGCTGGTGCTGGCCTGGTGTACCGTCCCACGACCCATCTGCTTCTCCACCTGCCTCCCAGCTGGCCTCAGACTGTTCCATCTGTTTCCAGCTTGTGCAACACTCTCTGCTATTGCATATATGGTACACATTTTCACAAAACATATTCTGGTTCAAATCCCCGCAGCTTATTTCTCCTGTCTTGGAAGAATATGTGTGTGTGTACTCACCTAGTTGTGTTTGTCGGGATTGAGCTTCGGCTCTTTGGTTCCGCCTTTTAAGGATTGCAACCTGGGATTTAACTGAATCCTGTAGGATTCCTGAGGCTTCCACTGAGGCTAAACTGTGGTTTCACACAGTCCCCCAATGCACTCTGGCTTTGTTGTCTAAGAAGTCTTCTTACGTGTTCTTCTTTAACGAGGAGAGAATCATATGTGATGTATCAATATGAAAATCTGTAGGAGCCGTTGCAACGATTCGAACCTATGCTCTGGGAACTCCAGTCATCTAAGGCGTTTATTTGGGCGCACCAAAAGCATAGGTTCAGATCCTAGTCACGGCTCCTGTTTTTCATATTTTCTGTAGAGCATAGTTCACATGGAGCTTCAGAATATTACCATACAAATGACCTCTTACCGATGTGTGAGAAATTTGCTTCAAACCAACAACTAGTAGAAGCCACTATATAACGAAACATTATTTTCTACAATGTTTTCTAAAAAGAAAGATACATGTGTGCATGTAATATTTGCCCAATAATGTATCCTTGGTCGCTAGGAACCACGAGCATGGTATTATCATATTTCCTCAGCCAGTTGGTGATGCTGACATCTGTTCATTGCTAAGAAGTCTTTGAGGGAGAATAACCTATTACATGGATCTATTACTTGGTCCAAATGCACTCTATTGCTGTCCTATTTACGTCAGGCGACACAGAGGGATAGTTATGTGGTGGGGTAAGCTTATGGCGTGGTAATACTGAAGCTCAGTTATTGTGTATTTACTGGTTGTGCCTGCGGAACCGAGCTCTTGGACCCCACCTTTCTCATCGATCGTTTTGTTTCCTCAATTATGTCTTCTTGAGTTTTACATAATAGGAGCAAATCCTTAACATTGTAAACTCGTTACAGATCGCCAGTCAGACTTCTCGCCCCTGACTGTTACGCTCTACCTCCTGCCTGTTAAGTGGTTCCTTACCCATGTTAAGGCCTTTCCCCTCACTCCCGCCTGCCTCTAAACTTTGAATAGCAGTCTCTTGAGCGTTACTGTGTCAAAGGCTTTTGGGCAGTCCAGAAATGTGCAGTTTGCCCATCCTTTCGTGTCATTCTTTATCCTCGTAACTTTATCATAGAATTCCAGAATGTATATTTGTGTGTGTGTGCGTGTGTGTATGTGTGTGTGTGTGTGTGTGTGTGTTCACCTAGTTCATCTAGTTGTGCTTGCGGGGATTGAGCTCTGCTCTTTCGGCCCCGCCTCTCAACTGTCAATCAACTGTTACTAACTACTATTTTTTTGTTCCCAACACACACACACACTCAGGAAGCAGCCCGTGACAGCTGACTAACTCGCAGATACCTATTTAGTGCTAGGTAACAGGTGCATCAGGTTGAAAGAAACTCTGCCCACTGTTTCTCGCCAGCGTGTAGTGGTGTGTGTGATGTAGTGTGTCAGTGTAGTGGTGTGTGTGATGTAGTGTGTCAGTGTAGTGGTGTGTGTGATGTAGTGTGTCAGTGTAGTGGTGTGTGTGATGTGTGTCAGTGTAGTGGTGTGTGTGATGTAGTGTGTCAGTGTAGTGGTGTGTGTGATGTAGTGTGTCAGTGTATTGGTGTGTTTACTAGTTGTGTTTTTGCGGGGGTTGAGCTTTGCTCTTTTCGGCCCGCCTCTCAACTGTCAATCAACTGTTTACTAACTACTTTTTTTTTTTTCCCCACACCACACACACACACCAGGAAGCAGCCCGTGACAGCTAACTAACTCCCAGGTACCTATTTACTGCTAGGTAACAGGGGCACTTAGGGTGAAAGAAACTTTGCCCATTTGTTTCTGCCTCGTGCGGGAATCGAACCCGCGCCACAGAATTACGAGTCCTGCGCGCTATCCACCAGGCTACGAGGCCCTACACCAGGCTACGAGGCCCTGGGGCTACGAGGTGTGTGTGATGTAGTGTGTCAGTGTAGTGGTGCCTCATTTTTAATAGCGAATAGTGATTACAAGGTCAATAAACAGCCCAAATAAATGTGCTTTGCAGCTCAAGATCAGTGAGTGATAAAGTTTTTATTTTTCTTGTTCCTCGTTGCATTTATTATTTTAAGCTGCTTATTAAATTTGCTTAAACGACTCATAATGAGTCGTCATTATTTTTCTGAAGCTCATTTGATGAAGATAATTGTTCTTCTCGTTTCTCTCCCTCATCTGCGTCTCCAGCTTCCTCTCTGTTGATCCCAGTTTTACATGGGACGTCGGTCACCTCTCACTTCCATGCCTCAATGGCAGGCCAGAGGGGAACCTAAAGTTCAAGTTGGACGGCAGATAGGTGTCTCCGGAATTCTTCCTTACTATGGATGCTGGTGGCTCAGTGGGTAGAACAGCGGGCTCATGTGGTCTGCAATTCGAGGTTTCGTTGTGGTTGTCTATATAAATTATATATATATATATATATATATATATATATATATATATATATATATATATATATATATATATATATATATATATATATATATAACTGAAAACTCACACCCCAGAAGTGACTCGAACCCATACTCCCAGGAGCAAACGCAACTGGTATGTACAAGACGCCTTAATCCACTTGACCATCACGACCGGACAAAATGAGGCGATAGCCGAGGCTATTTGAACCACCCCACCGCCGGCACTCGGATAGTTATCTTGGGCATAGCATTTTACCAAATCACCTCATTCTTTGGGGCACACGTGAGGAACACAATGATTTGATGATTTGAACAATTTGATGATTTGATGAACAGGTGATTTGGTAAAATGCTATGCCCAAGATAACTATCCGAGTGCCGGCGGTGGGGTGGTTCAAATAGCCTCGGCTATCACCTCATTTTGTCCGGTCGTGATGGTCAAGTGGATTAAGGCGTCTTGTACATACCAGTTGCGTTTGCTCCTGGGAGTATGGGTTCGAGTCACTTCTGGGGTGTGAGTTTTCAGTTGCATATTGTCCTGGGGACCATTCAGGCTTGTTCGCATATATATATATATATATATATATATATATATATATATATATATATATATATATATATATATATATATATATATATATATATATATGTCGTACCTAGTAGCCAGAACGCACTTCTCAACCTACTATGCAAGGCCCGATTTGCCTAATAAGCCAAGTTTTGCTGAATTAATGTATTTTCTCTATTTTTTTTCTTATGAAATAATAAAGCTACCCATTTCATTATGTATGAGGTCAATTTTTTTTTATTGGAGTTAAAATTAACGTAGATATATGACCGAACCTAACCAACCCTACCTAACCTAACCTAACCTATCTTTATAGGTTAGGTTGGGTTAGGTAGCCGAAAAAGTTAGGTTAGGTTAGGTTAGGTAGGTTAGGTAGTCGAAAAAACATTAATTCATGAAAACTTGGCTTATTAGGCAAATTGGGCTTTGCATAGTAGGCTGAGAAGTGTGTTCTGGCTACTAGGTACGATATATATATATATATATATATATATATATATATATATATATATATATATATATATATATATATACATATATAGGGATCTGGAATATAATAATATTCACCCGCTGGAGTCTGGTAAGAAAAAGTTTTTCCAGTGACCAACGTTGTCCTCCGGGGTAATTAGCAACCAATATATACAGTTTATGAGTGACTATTGACACTTACCATATTTTCCCCGGCATAAATAATTGTTACATTTCGTCCTCGAAAACTTTATTTACATTCGCGATACTAATTTCGAGTGAGTGAGGGCAGCCGTCCAGGCGACCTTCCGCCGCCGCCACCGTCGTTGTTGCCACTAACTGGTTATACTCTAACAATTGTCTGTCGTGTTGTTTCCTCCTCTGGGTATCACTCCACTGAACGATAACATGTAGTGTCGTTCCTTCCACTGAACGATAACATGTAGTGTCGTTCCTTCCACTGAACGATAACATGTAGTGTCGTTCCTTCCACTGAACGATAACATGTAGTGTCGTTCCTTCCACTGAACGATAACATGTAGTGTCGTTCCTTCCACTGAACGATAACATGTAGTTTATTTCCTTAACAGTTCATTTCATAATTTATCGACCTTGCTGAAAGGTCAAGTGTAACTGGAAAAAAAATATTTATTATGGATTACAAAGGTTTTAACGAAGAAATGAAACTTATCATAAAAGTACAGTGATGAGTGTGTGTGACTGTTATGATCCCAGGTGGCTGAGAAACGAGTCTACCTTGCGAGTTATTCTATCAGGCCTGACCTAACTAAGAGGTCAAAGAAATATAGAGATGAAGATACATACGTAAAACAATTGGTTTGTTAGGTTAGGATTTGACAGACAGTTTAAAAGTATGGGCAGTGAACAAGACTATAAATAAATGACTTGACATGGGATGTGGAGAGTTTGCTGGAGGTGTGAGGCTTCTTCAGAGGAGCTAGAGCTCACTTGAGCTGAAGAGATCGTGAGGGGAAGGGCGTGTTCCGTTTGAGCCCCTGGTGAAGAAGAACCGAGTTCCGTGGTGACCACCGGCCAGGTCAGATGCTCCTGAGGTCTCTCCGCTCCTGGCTAGTGTTTACGTTGGGGGATTGCTGGTTTGCCCTGCTGGTGGTGGTTTGCCACTGACAGGGTGACGTTTGACTTAGCCATGGGGACTTCTCGCCCTCCAGTGAAGAGAACATTGTCGGCTGGTCTGGCTTTTACGGTGCCGGTGGACCATCCGTTCGTTGGTGTCTCCCTGGTGGACGTGCTACATATGCAGCTGTCGGACTTGGTCGGCATCCAGCTGCTTCAGGGCAACCGTGCTGTGGTCAAGTTCCGCCTCCAGGCTGCCTTTCAGGCGTTTCTCGAGCGATATGAGGGACGTATTTACACTCTCCCTGATATTGCTGGTTCTGTTAAGGTAGTGAATCTTAGTGTCACTGTGAGATTTTTTTCTACGCCTACCTCCCTTAGGAGGTGGACTACAAGTTTAAAGGCTGCTCACGGCAGTTAAGCATGAGTCCAGTAGAAAAAGGAAAAGCGGGAGCAAACCGCCACTCCTCCACCACTAGAGGTGTAAACCTGTCAACAATAGGCCGCTGGTTCCTCCTAGTTAAACAGGACGTTAAAACTAATAATGGGTAACCGACGGGTTCTCACAATCAAATATTTATATTTGATGTGGCGCTATGAATTGGAATTCGAATTCCCAAGAACAGCCGCCTTACCAAGATCACATCAACATTTAATCGTAATATGCAGAAATATGGTGGAATAATATGGTTGAAGGGTTGACATCAAAGACCGTTTTCTATGACATAACAATTTATTAATAACAAGAGACTAACTACTACATTACCGAGTTTACGTTACGTTAATGTCCATCCAGTGGCACGATAACAAACAGCTAAATAGCAACCCTTGCTGTGCGGCTGCATACTGAACTAACCTGAACACAGGTGTGTCCACTGATGACGCAATATTGCAAATCAAAGAAAAAATATCACAGACTAAGTTACACCACAGCGAATGGTTACGTTATTGTCCATCAAGTGGCATTTGCAACACAGCTATTCAACAGCCCCTCGAGAAGTGACAGCAGGCTCCATCTTGCTGACACTTCGGGCTGACAACATGAACTAACTGAACAAATGAAGGATATCCACTGAAGACACAAGCATGCAATCAATAGTGTCTCGGTTTCCCTGACAGCTACTATAATCACAAGCTTAGGGGTCCTCCGGCCCCCCAGGAGAGACCCACGTAACTAGGCGGGTAGTCCAACAGTGACCCCCCCCCCCTATCACAACCCAGTGTGAACACTCTTTGCAACTCCCTACAAGAAGTTGCCCTGTAAATAGTAACAAAGACAGGCAAGGCGGGATTCTGGGACACAGCTCCACAAATCCCTAAATTACTCTACTCTCGTCACCAGACGACAACCAAAAAAAATTGCCTTAAGTGATTAATTACGTTAATTGACTGATCGCAGCAGTCAGCAACAAAGTACTACGGTAATCACAAACAATTGTCTCACACTAGACAACAACATGATGATACTCTACGTTAATCTTTAACACTTGTCTCTCTCTTGTTAACAATAACTCAAACTTATATTACATCACACTTGACTCCTTGCAAGTATTCAGTGAGTAATTCTTAATTAAGGTCAAACGGACCACTAATTACATCCCCATTGAGTTACGTTAACTAAGCCTACCCTAACTTGGTAGCTTCTCAACAGTCTGTGTCAACAAATTACTAGTGAGTGTTAATTACCCTAATTAATGCTGAACAATTAATTAACTGTCACCAGGACCGATAATTAATCATCCATAAATATGTCTCACTCCGCACTGCCTAAGCAGGTCTCATCAAACACTGTGAATTCACGGGAAAGGAGTTAATTACCCCTAATTAACCAGATGTGCCACTAATCCACTGTCCTCAGACAGGATATGATCAATACAACGATTTATGCTAGCTCCATGACCTCGCTTTACCGAGTCATCAGAGCTCTCAGATGTTAATTACTCCACTAATTAACATGAGCCACAAATTGCTTATACCCCAGAAAGGTAATTAGTCTCGAGCAAATTACGTTAACACAAATACTGACAGACTCTGACAGATCCTCTCCCACTACGTGAATTCATGATGAGAAGGGTAATTACATAATTAGCTAGAGTGGTCAATTAGTTGTTACACGGACAATTAATTGCTCCCGAGACGTATCTCACTCAAGCTCAACGCTGTTCTCTCTCATAACAGCCCTCACTCACTCAACAATAAGTGTGCACCCCTTATCCAGTTAATTCCCCAATTATTAACTCACTGAATCCTTAAGTCCTCAACACAACTTAAAGAAACAAAGTAACCCCAGTGTTACATAGGTCACACTACAATGGCATGCAACAACACAATGCACTGCCCACATACGGTTGCGGCTACTGCAACTCGTTAATTACTGTGCCCACACAATAATGACACACGGTTGTGCAACACACAAGAGTATACCAATATTACTGCCCCCTCTTTTCTTGCAACCGTTGCAAAGGACTACTGTGAACACACACTTACCTCAGCAAGGCAATTAACCCATCAACTGCCTGCTCTCATTAAGTACTGTGAATTCCCCTGAATAATCCTAGAGGTCCCCTAAACCCTCAACACCGCTCCGAGGGCAATAATATTGTATAAACTGATACCACTGCACAAACCTGCAACATAATGATGCCGTCAGCATACCCCACATGCTAATGACATCATTAGGCAATCAGTCACCAATCACATCTACTGACTTACCACACAACACAGTACATAAAGCATGCAAATGAACACATAGAAATGGCATTCACATAATCAATGAAAATTATATCATCAGGTAAATGTAACTAACTACACAGACCTCAGGGGTACCCACTGACATCCCTGCAACCTGGCCTGCCTACCTCCAATGATTATAATTTTACATGCTGATACTCATAGCACTAATCCAGTCTGACCGATTAAATAGAATCGACAACTGGATAATTTATATGGTAAATCTCTACACTGACCGGTTACATACTCGAGTCAGTCTACACACTTATGACACATCATGATACTACAGTGTGCAACACAACATCTATCTCCAGGTACCGCCCTATCAGTCACCTGGACGTGCCACTGACAGCTGTCTCTCAGCTGCTTCCCTAGCCTGGCGGGGCTATGGGACAACACAGCTTTACCGTGAATTTCCACTAATACTGAGACAGTGTTACACTGACTATTGTACTTTTTCCTCTCCTTCTTTCACTCATTTCCCAGGTCACTACCACTCTAGCTGTCAACACTTAGCTTGCTCCTCATGCGTCGACAAGATGTGGCCCTAGGCTGTCCCGGGAAAGTGGCCAAGTGGCCCAAGGAGGTGGCCAAGGCATGTGGCCACCGCGTGGCCCACAGCGCCCCTCCCGAGCTGAGGGGGGGGGGTGGTAGCCGGCACGCGGGCAGCCTGGGGGTAGCCGGCACACAAGCGGGTGGGTGGCCGGGCCATGCGGCGGGTGGCCGGTGTGGCCTGGGGGTGACCCCCGGGCATACACACGTGGTTGAGGAATCGCCCACAACTCCAGCAAACCAGAGCCTGCCTTGCTCTACACTGGGGTGACAATGGCCAGCGGCGTCACCACTGACGCAGCCTGGCGGAATTCGAAGTCCCACAGGGGCCTGTAATCCCACCACAATTTACTAGGAGGCCCTGTACATACTCCGCCGATTGTCATCAACACTAGACAGGTTATTTGAACCACCTGTTACCCCATGAGGTTCTGCCAGCTGCCTCATGGGTGCCCACTGTCTCTGAGGCTATTTTACTGGTCCTTCCGTACCTCGCCGGCCCTCAAATTTCACGAAAATTGGGCTTAGACATAACCCGGGATGGCAGGAGTACCATCCCTGATAGTTAACACGGTAACGTCCGCGATTAACGGGGGTGGAGGGGGAAAACTCCCCCCCTCCACCCAGACACGTCCTCGTCCACCTGCTACCCTGCTCAGACTGACGATTTCCCGGGCTAAGGAAACTCAAAATGCCCATACCTCCTCCCCTACTTTGTCTTGACCAATCAGCACAAAGCCGGCACTGCTCCCTCGTGCCGCTACCAACCATTGCTCTTCGCGCCAAAACTCGGCTTGGAGCACACATGCCTACTCCAATCACAGGCCTCAGGCATCCCGTGACGTCACAAGGAGGGGGAGGCCTAAAAGACAGTGGCGTACTGTCTCACATGATGGGGGGGGGGAAGGCAACGTTCACCCCACTGTCCCTCTCCCCCTGTAAAACCGTTGGGAGAGTCAAGTACCTCCCTACACCACTACACTCTCCCGTCCTCATCCTATTTCACAGAAACAGGAAAGTCTCTGTAATTCTCTCTACAGAGCAATCACAGACTTCTGACTACTCACAAATGATAGTCCATAACATAAGCTTTCATTCAACACCCCACAAGTATATGTTAGTTTGAAAGCTTCAGTTTCTAGAGCGACTAGCCTAATCTAGAAACTAGGAAAACTAGCTGAGGGAATCTAGATTCCCTCACAGTCACCTTGACGTCTGTGGCGGTGCATGTTGCACCCTTCGAATTTAAGAACGACTTTTTAACCTCCTGGTTTAAACGATTTGGGACAGTGTTAAGTATTCGTTTGAACAAGGTCGTTGCCGGGCACTGTGTTGGTATGCTTGACGGCTCCCGCACCCTGACGATGTCGCTGAAGTGTAGTGTACCGTCGTCGATGTCCGTGTAGGGTTACACACTTCGCTGCCTGTACCGGGGTCAACCTCGCACCTGTTATCGGTGTGGTCACGAGGGTCATCTGGCTGCAGCGTGCGACGTGGGAGCGACTGGTCGAGTGCATGTTTTTCGTGCGGAGGATTTTCCGCCCCTGTTGCGTTCGGACGGTTCTGAGGACGGAGTGGGTGCTGTGCCTGAGTAACCTGATTGCCTGTCTGCTGCTCCGCCTGTTGAGGCGAGTTCTACGGCCTGTGTGACACGTCTGGTACCTGCTGTGGCCCCTGGGGTTGTTGAGCCGGTGTGTGTGGGTGTTGGGCCGTCGCCTGAGCTGCGTGTAGTGCAGGATTTCCCGGTAGAGGTTCATGTCCCGCCCCGCCTGTGGATGTGGTACCGGCTCCCAGGGACGCGGGTTCTGCTGTTTTGGAGGGGGGCCTTCGGCAGGGGGAGGTGCCTGCCGTGCCTGTGTGTGTTGGCGACTGTAGTTCTGCTCTTTCCGTCAATTTGCAGAAGCATGCACGTCGGTGTTCTGAGGCTGTTTCCCTGGATGATGTGGACAGTGTGGGTGATGTGGCCTCTGTGGACTCTTTGGACGGTTTGGGTGTGACCTGTGTGGATGTAAAGATGGTGGCTGTACCTGTGGAGGGGTCTGCTGGGAGTGTGGTGCGGCCTGTCTCGAAGCTTTCGTGGCGGGCTCGGAATGTGTCTCCCCTTCGTGGTGTGCCTTGGGAGATGGTGGGGAAGTATGGTGCTCTGGCGTCCCTCGCTGTGAATGATGGTGCTGTGAGGGGCTCCGAAGTTGCTACCTGTGCCCCCCCTCCTGCGTCTCCTGCTGTTGGATCCCCGCAGTGGGGGGTTGCCTCTGAAGATTGGGACCTCGTCGTGGTGTTGCGGAAAGATGTGCACTGGGGGGCCTCGGCTCCTGTGCCCAGTGGTGGGGTCGATGCCATGCCTGCATCCCCCTTTGGTTCCCCCTCCTTCATTGCCCCGGTCTGTGAGAAGCCTAGTCCCGACTGCTGGGGTCGTGCCCGGTGAGGGTCCGGTGTTGGGCCCTTATCGGGATGCCCGGGTGCTTCCGATCCCGTGGTGCTCGTCCATTGTCTGGGTGTCGTGGGTGAAAGAGTTTGTCTATAGGGTGCCAGATAAGATGTCTCAGCCGAGGGCACCTCCTGGTGGCCGTGTGTCCCATGACACGTGGGTGATTTTGGATGCGTACTGCTTGATCTTTTCGATATACAAGTTTCCGGAGAAATATTAGTTGACGTCTTGCGCACAACTCTACGCCGTGTGTGGATCAGCTGCCACCGTGAACTCGACACCCCGTCCTACGGTGCAGCGAGTCTCTCTCTAACGTCCGCCTAAGCTTTTGTCGCCACCCCTCTCTCTACGGCCCAACACATCTAACACTTTCTTCTCCTCCTCAACGTCAACGCGTCTCCCTACATCTGTCCTGGTGCAGTCATCGGTAAGATCAACCCTTCATGCAAACTGCACCTATTCTCAAGAAGAAGAAGATCCCCTGAGTGATATACCTTCAAGAAGAAGGAAATGGACAGACGTCTCGCTTGTGAAATAAGTTTGTGGACGTCTGAGCTCAAGTCGTAAACTGCAGAAAGATTGTGGAGCAGTATTTGAAGCAGTTTTGTGGGCAGCCGAGGGCTCCCGGGTGTCGGGCGCTCAACGAGTAAGCGCCCTCGCAGGAAACAATTTCTATGGTAAGCATTTTAAACAGTTTATAGTGATTGTCTGCAGTTGGCCGTGTGCCCAGCGACCATAGGAAGGTTTATTGAGATATTAGGCATATTGTGAAAACCTAAATAAGAAAGTGAAGATGGGAGAACCAACTGAGGGAAGGAGCAGCACATCCTCTCCTGCCTATAGCTTGCAGGTGACTAACCAGCTGGCAGCCTTGGGCAGGCTGGCTGCCCTGGGAAGTGGAGAATGGACCCGCCCGGGCGTGGGGAAGTCCCTCACAGCAGGCAGGAGTCAGAGGCATATCGAGTGGAGATAATTATTATGTAGTTTATTTTCATTATATGTTTGCAGAGGAACATTTTTATTTGCATGTTGATGGGTTGCAGGTTTGTCTGGGGAAGGAGTTGGTGTGAACTTCGAGCCAGCAGAGGAGGAGTAGTGGATGAGACTTCAAGGTTGTGGAAGGAACTGAGCTCCATGGAGGAACAGCCATACACTGAGGAGCAGGATCTCAAGCTGTGAGAAGAAGAGCAGTGAAGTGAAGTTTCACATACTTCTGTAATACCAGTGGTGAAGCATTATTTTGGTTCGGAGGAAACTTCATGGTGCAGCAGCCTGGAAGAGCTGCAGAGGATCCTGGTAGATGAACCTGGAAGAACCAGATGATGTCAGGGTAGTGAACTTCCAGATGTGGAAAGGAAGTTCTAATTGACTACTTGTAGGGAGTTGGTAGAGTGCTTGATTGCCATTAGCGTGCAAGACACAGCGATAGGTGGGTGATTGATTATCATTTCTGTGCCAAGGAATACTTATACTGAAGTTTATTGAATTACATCTGTAGGTTGGATTACCTACAGATGTTCTAGGGCTGATAGTGCCATAATTGTTTTGACAAGGTTTAACTCACTTGGTGAGGTTGGTAGCATAAGTGGCAAGCCAGGAGTTGGGCTACCACTTGGTATAAGCAACAGATAGAGAGTCCTGAGGGTATTGGTTTGCAACCAGGTTATAATATCATAAGGTGTTAAAGTTAATAATTATATATTGTATGTGCATGTTTTGTATATGTTCTTTATTGTCGCTAAATGTTTGTGATGAACAGGTGTTTGCCCTTGTCCTAGTGAGGCTTCCCAGGAAATAAAAGAGAAAGAGAGAGAGAGAGAGAGAGAGAGAGAGAGAGAGAGAGAGAGAGAGAGAGAGAGAGAGAGAGAGAGAGAGAGAGAGAGAGAGAGAGAGAGAGAGAGCAACACAGCTATGGGCAGGGTAGTACAGAATAATAATTCAGAAAAGGGGATTGAGGAGATCATACCAACCAAGGAGAGAGTGGGGAGTCACGGAGGCTCAAGTGGGTGTGTGCACATGACAACAAAGCAAGTGTTGGGGCCACATCCCCTAAATATGTGATGCTGAGCCCCTCTCCAAAAGCAAGTAGCGTACAGGGTGATCTCCTGATTAAAGTGTAAGCACTCAACAGAAGTTTTGTTTGGTGGATTGTCCGGAAGAGACAGTCTATCGACTCAGAACATAATAATACTATTACGACGAACCACAACATAACAGTGACGTACAGTGATCAGTGTGTGTGACGTACAGTGATCAGTGTGTGACGTGCAGTGAACAGTGTGTGTGACGAACAGTGATCAGTGTACTCACCTAATTGTGCTTGTGGGGGTTGAGCTCTGGCGCTTTGGTCCCACCTCTCAACTGTTAATCAAATGGTGTACAGGTTCCTGAGCCTACTGGGCTCTATCATATCTACATTTGAAACTGTGTATGGAGTCAGCCTCCACCACATCACTTCCTAGTGCGTTCCATTTATTAACTGCTCTGACACTGAAAAAATTCTTTCTAACGTCTCTGTGGCTCATCTGGGTACTAAGTTTCCACCTGTGTCCCCATGTTCGTGTCCCACCCGTGCTGAAGAGTTAGTCTTTGTCCACCCTGTCAACTCCCCTGAGAATTTTGTAGGTGGTTATCATGTCTCCCCTTACTCTTCTGTTTTCCAGCGACGTGAGGTTCAGTTCCTTTAGACATTCCTCGTAGCTCATTCCTCTCAGTTCCTGGACGAGCCTGGTGGCATACCGCTGAATCTTCTCAAATTTTATCTTGTGTTTAAATAGGTATGGACTCCAGGCAGGAGCTACAACTGGAGTGTGTGTGACGAACAGTGATCAGTGTGTGTGTGTGACGAACAGCGATCAGTGTGTGTGTGTGACGAACTGCGATCAGTGTGTGTGTGTGACGAACAGTGATCAGTGTGTGTGTGTGACGAACAGTGATCAGTGTGTGTGACGAACAGTGATAAGTGTGTGTGACGAACAGTGATCAGTGTGTGTGACGAACAGTGATCAGTGTGTGTGACGAACAGTGATGAGTGTGTGTGACGAACAGTGATCAGTGTGTGTGTGTGTGACGAACAGTGATCAGTGTGTGTGTGTGACGAACAGTGATCAGTGTGTGTGACGAACAGTGATCAGTGTGTGTGTGACGAACAGCGATCAGTGTGTGTGTGTGACGAACAGCGATCAGTGTGTATGTGTGACGAACAGTGATCAGTGTGTGTGTGTGACGAACAGTGATCAGTGTGTGTGACGAACAGTGATCAGTGTGTATGTGTGACGAACAGTGATCAGTGTGTGTGTGTGACGAACAGTGATCAGTGTGTGTTTGTGACGAACAGTGATCAGTGTGTGTGTGTGACGAACAGTGATCAGTGTGTGTGTGTGACGAACAGTGATCAGTGTGTGTGTGTGACGAACAGTGATCAGTGTGTGTGTGTGACGAACAGTGATCAGTGTGTGTGTGATGAACAGTGATCAGTGTGTGTGTGTGTGACGAACAGTGATCAGTGTGTGTGTGACGAACAGTGATCAGTGTGTGTGTGTGACGAACAGTGATCAGTGTGTGTGTGACGAACAGTGATCAGTGTGTGTGTGTGACGAACAGTGATCAGTGTGTGTGTGTGTGACGAACAGTGATCAGTGTGTGTGTGTGTGACGAACAGTGATCAGTGTGTGTGTGTTACGGCCCTCTCGGGTCGCAACTGGGTTCGTACTCTGATGTCGTTAGAGGAAGGGTATCCGGCCCCAAGCCAGTAGTGGCTTTCAAGGGATGTGATCAGTAACGCAAGTAAACTAAAAGGGGAAGAGAAAGAAAGGCAAAAACTTAATATAATATAATGACCACCACCAATAAATAATATATAAAAAGTTACACAGGGGGAGGGGTATTAACACGGCACAGGGGAATTATTTACACTGTAGTCTTCTTCTGAAGACCCTGGATCTTCTTGGTGCCAAGTTCTCGGTGCTCTCGTGGCCTCTCGACGAATCCTTCGATAAGCTGAGTCTACCCCGGACACAGGCCAGCCAAAACACAGTTCCACTGGGGGCACCGCCGTGGAGGCCGTCAACCACAAGTCCAGCAGAACAACTGGCAGGTTCTGGATCAGCAACGCTGTTCAGGCCACTCCACGAGCGATACTAGGGTAGCGCCCTAGTCAGGAGCCTCGTGTGATACCACAGATCACTCTCCTGTCCACAATACCCCAGTGGTCAATCGTCTCCAGCAGTCGGTCCCGGGTACGACAATCCTTCAACTGCCGCTTCACAGGCAGGGTAACACCACAGTGTTCCTCCGGGAGGCGACTCACAGCTGCTGCAGCAAAGCACAAGGTATGGGGACGGCTGCCTTGGGTAGACTGACTCAACTTCCCTTACAGCAGTCCCAGCTCTGTAAGCAGACACATCATCAATAACAGGGACACACTAAAGCACCTCACTTACAGGCTCAGACCCAAACGCCCGACGTATCCACTCCCTAGATGGCGTTGTCGTCTGAGCACCACCTCACCAGAGGTCAGCAGCGGCGGTGTTGTGAGCTGAACAGGACTGGAAACTGGCCCTCGAGGCCAGTACACCTCGTCCTCGCCAGGTGTCGTCGTCCATTTGGAGGGGGTTTCGGGAGCTGACCCACAGATGGCGCGGTCGTCACTGCTCCGTGCTCGGACGCTGGATCCGGGTCCGTAACAGTGTGACGAACAGTGATCAGTGTGTGTGGGACTCTCAGCTTTTGGAGCATTTACGAACACGAGCCACACAGGTATTCAAGGTTCACCTCGTCACTGTTGCTTCAGACATTCCTCAGGCTCACCCCTGTCACAGCTATTGCTTCTTGTACACCCTGTACCTGCTCCGGCAGTGCTCTTATACTAGCACACTCCCTGTCACTGCCTCATACTCTCTTCCACGCTTCTCTCATGGTCATTCCCAGCCTGGCACTGTTCTAATGGTCACACTCTCCTTGGCACTGTTCTCACGGTCACACTCTCCCTGGCACTGTTCTCACGGTCACACTCTCCCAGGCACTGTTCTCACGGTCACACTCTCCCAGGCACTGTTCTCACGGTCACACTCTCCCTGGCACTGTTCTCACGGTCACACTCTCCCAGGCACTGTTCTCACGGTCACACTCTCCCAGGCACTGTTCTCACGGTCACACTCTCCCTGGCACTGTTCTCACGGTCACACTCTCCCAGGCACTGTTCTCATGGTCATACTTATCTGGCTCATCCCTCACACTCATACAACACACGGTCCTCATTCCCTCACTAGCTCCTCCCTCATATTCATACTCTTCCTGCCAATGCCATGTTCCTTGCTGACACTCTCACAATACCACCCGTCAACAGTCCACTACTAACCAGCAGCGCTCCACTACCACCCGTCAACAGTCCACTACTAACCAGCAGCTCTCCACTACCACCCGTCAACAGTCCACTACTAACCAGCAGCGCTCCACTACCACCCGTCAACAGTCCACTACTAACCAGCAGCGCTCCACTACCAGCCGTCAACAGTCCACTACTAACCAGCAGCGCTCCACTACCAGCCGTCAACAGTCCACTACTAACCAGCAGCGTTCCCCACTATAAATCCTGTAGTGCCCCGTGGCGTACTGATAAGACACTCGCGTTTAGCGATCGCTTTGTCCTGGGTTCGTATCCTGGCCGGGAAGATTTACTGAGCGCCAATCCTTAACTGTAGCCTCTGTTTACCCAACAGTAAAAAGGGTACCTGGTTGTTAAAAGATTTGGTAGGCCTTATTCAGCAGAATGCTATGATTAAGGACATGCCCGAAACGCTATTAAGTGCTTATGGCTGTACAAGAATGTAACTACTCTTACATATATATATATAAAATATATATTACACCTCCAAACTGCAACACTCCTCTAATAATAAAGTAGGTTCCACTACCAGTCTGGAGCTGACGTACTCTACAATCAGGAAGGTTCCACTACCAGTCTGGAGCTGATGTACTCTACAATCAGGAAGGTTCCACTACCAGTCTGGAGCTGACGTACTCTACAATCAGGAAGGTTCCACTACCAGTCTGGAGGTGATGTACTCTACAATCAGGAAGGTTCCACTACAAGTCTGGAGCTGATGTACTCTACAATCAGGAAGGTTCCACTACCAGTCTGGAGCTGATGTACTCTACAACCAGGAAGGTTCCACTACCAGTCTGGAGCTGATGTACTCTACAACCAGGAAGGTTCCACTACCAGTCTGGAGCTGACGTACTCTACAATCAGGAAGGTTCCACTACCAGTCAGGAGCTGGTGTACTCTACAATCAGTAAGGTTCCACTACCAGTCTGGAGCTGACGTACTCTGCAATCAGGAAGGTTCCACTACAAGTCTGGAGCTGACGTACTCTACAATCAGGCAGGTTCCAGTACCAGTCAGGAACTGACGTACTCTACAATCAGGAAGGTTCCAGTACCAGTCTGGAGCTGATGTACTCTACAATCAGGCAGGTTCCACTACCAGTCTGGAGCTGACGTACTCTACAATCAGGAAGGTTCCACTACCAGTCTGGAGCTGACGTACTCTACAATCAGGAAGGTTCCACTACCAGTCAGCAGCTGACGTACTCTACAATCAGGAAGGTTCCACTACCAGTCTGGAGCTGACGTACTCTACAATCAGGAAGGTTCCACTACCAGTCTGGAGCTGACGTACTCTACAATCAGGAAGGTTCCACTACCAGTCTGGAGCTGACGTACTCTACAATCAGGAAGGTTCCACTACCAGTCTGGAGCTGACGTACTCTACAATCAGGAAGGTTCCACTACCAGTCTGGAGCTGACGTACTCTACAATCAGGAAGGTTCCACTACCAGTCAGCAGCTGACGTACTCTACAATCAGGAAGGGTCCACTACCAGTCTGGAGCTGACGTACTCTACAATCAGGAAGGTTCCAGTACCAGTCTGGAGCTGACGTACTCGAGAATCAGGAAGGGTCCACTACCAGTCTGGAGCTGATGTACTCTACAATCAGGAAGGTTCCACTACCAGTCTGGAGCTGACGTACTCTACAATCAGGAAGGTTCCACTACCAGTCTGGAGCTAACGTACTCTACAATCAGGAAGGTTCCACTACCAGTCTGGAGCTGACGTACTCTACAATCAGGAAGGTTCCACTACCAGTCTGGAGCTGACGTACTCTACAATCAGGAAGGTTCCACTACCAGTCAGCAGCTGACGTACTCTACAATCAGGAAGGGTCCACTACCAGTCTGGAGCTGACGTACTCTACAATCAGGAAGGTTCCAGTACCAGTCTGGAGCTGACGTACTCTACAATCAGGAAGGTTCCACTACCAGTCTGGAGCTGACGTACTCTACAATCAGGAAGGTTCCACTACCAGTCTGGAGCTGACGTACTCTACAATCAGGAAGGTTCCACTACCAGTCTGGAGCTGACGTACTCTCCCTCATCAGTGTTGCTCACGGGCTGCTGAGTTCCAGTCTCCCTTACTCAACTAAAGTGACTCTCGCAATCCACCTCAAATTGCTTTCTCGGCTGCCCGTCTCCTGGACGCGTTACTGGAATTCTTATTTCCTTTCCGCCTCAAATCATTGAAGAATTCTTGGACGAGTCGATCACATTCTGATGCGGTGGAAAATGTGAGCATCTTTTTCTTTGTTACAAGATTTCTCTTATTTAGCAACTAACATATAACTGAGTAACTTATAACTAACATAACTAAGTAAACAATTCATGTTCTAAATATAATACAATAATAATAATTATAATAAACCCATTGAAAACAATTCTTTTGAAAATAACGAAAATCACTTTATTAGCAAATCGGGCTTTGTATAGTAGGCCAAGAAATAACTGAAAACTCACACCCCAGAAGTGACTCGAACCCATACTGCCAGAAGCACTCTGCAACTGATGTACAGGAACCCTTAACCACTCGACCATCACGACCGGACAAAAGAGGATGGTAGCCGAGGCTAATTCCCCATCCTCCCGCCAACACTCTGATGGTAATCTTGGGCATGGTATTTTATCAAATCACCTCATTCTTTGGGGAACACGTGAGGAACACAAATGCGAACAAGCCTGAACGGTCTGCAAGCATATATGTAACTGAAAACTCACACTCCAGAAGTGACTCGAACCCTTACTGCCAGAAGCACTCTGCAACTGATGTACAGGATCCCCTTAATCCCTTTGTTGCATATATGCCTGGAGACCGTTTAGGTTTGTTCGCATTTGTTTTTCTCTTGTGTGCCCCAAAGAATGAGGTGATTTGATAAAATTATAATTACTACATGTATCGTATGTTTATTGCAATTGTAAACATAATCGTATGTTTAACAGTGTGGTTTGTTTTATTAGGTACTATTTACTAATATTTTTTTAATTAGTTTTTATCTGTGTAAAAGCTATAAAGTTTTATTTAGTTAATTCACTTAAAGTATGCTTAAGTGTTTTGTTTTACAATCAATGTCGTTTGATATCTCTCTTTTTTTCTGATAGGTAATTTTAATCAGTATGAGTTCTTCGTTTGCTACTCATTTTATTATGACATTTGTTTTTTTTCTTTAAGATTTGATGATAAACACGAGATGTATTAGATACGTCAGCCCTTTTAATGTAAGAATCTGAAACAAGATGTTTATTATTTCAATGGTTTCTTATTTATTTTAAAATTATGATTCCCGAAGGGAACATCTATTATGTGTGTGTGTATATATATATATATATATATATATATATATATATATATATATATATATATATATATATATATATATATATATATATATATGTATATATATATATGTCGTACCTAGTAGCCAGAACGCACTTCTCAGCCTACTATGCAAGGCCCCATTTGCCTAATAAGCCAAGTTTTCATAAATTAATTGTTTTTCGACTACCTAACCTACCTAACCTAACCTAACCTAACTTTTTCTGCCACCTAACCTAACCTAACCTATTAAGATAGGTTAGGTTAGGTTAGGTAGGGTTGGTTAGGTTCGGTCATATATCTACGTTAATTTTAGCTCCAATAAAAAAAAATTGACCTCATACATAATAAAATTGGTTGCTTTATCATTTCATAAGAAAAAAATTAGAGAAAAAATATATTAATTCAGTAAAACTTGGCTTATTAGGCAAATCGGGCCTTGCATAGTAGGCTGAGAAGTGCGTTCTGGCTACTAGGTACGACATATATATATATATATATATATATATATATATATATATATATATATATATATATATATATATATATATATATATATGTATATATATATATATATATATATATATATATGTATATATATATATATATATATATATATATATATATATATATATATATATATATATATATATATATATATATATATATATATATATATATATGTCGTACCTAGTAGCCAGAACGCACTTCTCAGCCTACAATTCAGGGCCCGATTTGCCTAATAAGCCAAGTTTTCCTGAATTAATATATTTTCTCAAATTTTGTTCTTATGAAATGATAAAGCTACCCATTTCATTATGTATGAGGTCAATTTTTTTAGAGTGGAGTTAAAATTAACGTAGATATATGACCGAACCTAACCAACCCTACCTAACCTAACCTAACCTATCTTTATGGGTTAGGTTAGGTTAGGTAGCCGAAAAAGCTAGGTTAGGTTAGGTTAGGTAGGTTAGGTAGTCGAAAAACAATTAATTCACGAAAACTAGGCTTATTAGGCAAATCGGGCCTTGAATAGTAGGCTGAGAAGGGCGTTCTGGCTACTAGGTACGACATATATATATATATATATATATATATATATATATATATATATATATATATATATATATATATATATATGCAAACAAGCCTGAATGGTCCCCAGGACTATATACAACTTCTGGGGTGTGAGTTTTCAGTTATATATATATATATATATATATATATTTATATATATAAAAATTTGTTAGGGTACCACCTCTGGTGCCAATGTGGGGACCCATAGCCTCGGAGAAGAAAATAAAAAGTATTCAGAGGAGAACTTGTGGTTTCTCACTGAACACTAATATTATCTTCTCCTACCACCCCCATTCTTTTGTATGTACACATAATTATTTGCTTCATTTGAACTTTGTTACAAAAAAGGAGTTACATATAGGTTACAAAGATGGTTATCATAGGTTGTCGAGTTCCTCCAGCTCCTCAGATGGCGGGCAGGAACACTGGATGCAGTGCGCATTTCCCCTCTGTATCGCCACGCTGAGGCGCTGGAAAAGAAAGCTGGCATATATATTTATATATATATATATATATATATATATATATATATATATATATATATATATATATATATATATATATATATATATATATATATATATATATATATATATATATATATACAACTTTAGAACACTTTCCCACCAGGAGACTCGAACCCTAGCCAGCACAGAAGCCTTCCAGCAACTGGCATAACAGGTACGCCTTAACCCTCTCCACCACCTGCTCAGACCCTTAAAAGAGATGGTAATTTCGGAGTATTTAAATACACCAAAGATCACCACCTCCCAAGAGCACTAGTGCAAGTGAGGGGTCATTTATACGTTTATTTCATCAAGTCCCTGTTAATATGGGAAGACACAGTGTCTATGCTTAAGGCACAACTCTCCTAAACACGAGAGTCAAGTATACAACTTTAGAACACTTTCCCACCAGGAGACTCGAACCCTAGCCAGCACAGAAGCCTTCCAGCAACTGGCATAACAGGTACGCCTTAACCCTCTCCACCACCTGCTCAGACCCTAAAAAGAGATGGTAATTTCGGAGTATTTAAATACACCAAAGATCACCACCTCCCAAGAGCACTAGAGCAAGTGAGGGGTCATTTATACGTTTATTTCATCAAGTCCCTGTTAATATGGGAAGACACAGTGTCTATGCTTAAGGCACAACTCTCCTAAACACGAGAGTCAAGTATACAACTTTAGAAAACTTTCCCACCAGGAGACTCGAACCCTAGCCAGCACAGAAGCCTTCCAGCAACTGGCATAACAGGTACGCCTTAACCCTCTCCACCACCTGCTCAGACCCTTAAAAGAGATGGTAATTTCGGAGTATTTAAATACACCAAAGAGCACCACCTCCCAAGAGTGCTGGAAGGCTTCTGTGCTGGCTAGGGTTCGAGTCTCCTGGTGGGAAAGTGTTCTAAAGTTGTATACTTGACTCTCGTGTTTAGGAGAGTTGTGCCTTAATATATATATATATATATATATATATATATATATATATATATATATATATATATATATATATATATATATATATATATATATATATATATATATATATATATATATATATATATATATATATATATATATATATTTTGGGGTACCACCACTGGTTTAATTAAAGGGACCCACATCCTCGAAGAAGAAAGTAAATAGTGTTCAGAGAAGACCTTGTGGATTCTCACTGAATACTTTAATCTTGTCCTCTCCTACCACCCATATTATTTTTTTTATTTGATTTTATTGCAATGCTACAGTTTACAGAAAACACACACTTATATAACAATATAACAATCAGTGTTCGAAGACCTCGTCCAGCTCTTCGGGGGTCGGGTGCGTACCCAAGATACAGCACGCATTTCCCCTCTGAACAGCGACACTGAGGCGCTGGAACATAAAACTGGCCGCTCTTGGGTCTCTAGTCTTCCCAATGAGTTCCTCGCCCAGCTCCTTCAGGAACTTAAGTGCACATTTACCCCAGGCGCCCAGAGTCTCAGAGCCTATTGGCACGAACCTGTAACAACGTTCTAGGTCCCTGTACTTGTTAGTTTTCTGGGTCTCCCTGAAGGTGGCCGCCCCGCCTCCCTCAGCTGCGCTGTAAGGTAGATAGGTATCAGCCAATGTAGATGCACGCATGTAATCCCACACGACCTGTTTACCTTCCCTCCACGGCTGCAGGGTGACTCTGTCTGGGCGTTTTTGACTGTTGTCAGGTCTGCACAACTGAGGTTCCCTTTGTGCTGGGCACCCAGCTGAAGCCAAACTTCTCTTGATGATGTCATTGACTGCTTCATGTCTAGCAATCTTTCCCTGTGTCTTACGACAGATGTGACCATGGCTGCCGTATTGGTCTGCCTGTGCATGGCCGCAAATACACCGGTGCTCGGTGGAGATAGGGGCGGCAAGGCGCAGAGCAACACCAATACTTAGGGTCCGATGGTCCAGGCGGGTGCCCAAGGCGGAATTAGGGACTGCCAACTGGAAGTCCCCGGCATGGGGCGCTTGCACAGCTAGAAGACGCGCTTTGTCCTTCCTGGAAGCTGCCTCCAGCAATGATGTGGCGATGTTCTCCACTATATATATATATATATATATATATATATATATATATATATATATATATATATATATATATATATATATATTTAATCAACACAAGACAGAACACGAAACAATGGATATTGAATAGAAGTGTTTGTAGAAAGCCTATTGGTCCATATTTCTTGATGCTTCTATATTGGAGCGGAGTCTTGAGGTGGGTAGAATATAGTTGTGCAATAATTGGCTGTTGATTGCTGGTGTTGACTTCTTGATGTGTAGTGCCTCGCAAACGTCAAGCCGCCTGCTATCGCTGTATCTATCGATGGTTTCTGTGTTGTTTACTAGGATTTCTCTGGCGATGGTTTGGTTGTGGGAAGAGATTATATGTTCCTTAATGGAGCCCTGTTGCTTATGCATCGTTAAACGCCTAGAAAGAGATGTTGTTGTCTTGCCTATATACTGGGTTTTTTGGAGCTTACAGTCCCCAAGTGGGCATTTGAAGGCATAGACGACGTTAGTCTCTTTTAAAGCGTTCTGTTTTGTGTCTGGAGTTTCTCATGAGTAGGCTGGCCGTTTTTCTGGTTTTATAGTAAATCGTCAGTTGTATCCTCTGATTTTTGTCTGTAGGGATAACGTTTCTATTAACAATATCTTTCAGGACCCTTTCCTCCGTTTTATGAGCTGTGGAAAAGAAGTTCCTGTAAAATAGTCTAATAGGGGGTATAGGTGTTGTGTTAGTTGTCTCTTCAGAGGTTGCATGGCTTTTCACTTTCCTTCTTATGATGTCTTCGACGAAACCATTGGAGAAGCCGTTATTGACTAGGACCTGCCTTACCCTACAGAGTTCTTCGTCGACTTACTTCCATTCTGAGCTGTGGCTGAGAGCACGGTCGACATATGCGTTAACAACACTCCTCTTGTTCCTGTCTGGGCAGTCGCTGTTGGCATTTAGGCACATTCCTATGTTTGTTTCCTTAGTGTAGACTGCAGTGTGGAAACCTCCGCCCTTTTCCATGACTGTTACATCTAGAAAGGGCAGCTTCCCATCCTTTTCCATCTCGTAAGTGAAACGCAGCACGGAACTCTGCTCAAATGCCTCCTTCAGCTCCTGCAGATGTCTGACATCAGGTACCTGTGTAAAAATGTCGTCAACATACCTGCAGTATATGGCCGGTTTCAAGTTCATGTCGACTAAGACTTTTTGCTCGATGGTACCCATGTAGAAGTTTGCAAACAGGACACCTAGGGGAGAACCCATGGCGACCCCATCTACTTGCTTATACATGTGCCCATCCGGGCTCAAGAAGGGTGCCTCTTTAGTACAAGCTTGGAGTAGTTTCCTCAGAATATTTTCTGGTATGTCAAGAGGAGTACAGGCTGGATCACGATACACTCTGGCGGCTATCATTCCGATTGTCTCGTCCACAGGTACGTTGGTAAACAGCGATTCTACGTCCAACGAGGCTCTTATCCCTGTGGCCCGTGTGCCCCGCAGTAAGTCAACAAATTCCTTTGGAGACTTCAGGCTGAAGGCGCAAGGAACATAAGGAGTCAGCAGGCCATTGAGTCGCTTCGCCAGTCTGTACGTGGGTGTGGGTATCTGGCTAGTGGGTATCAGGAAAGACTGCTACCAAAATATACTAATATTAAAGCGCACGACCCAGCAGCAAGGAATCAAGCCTTCACGATAAAATATCGCCAGGATCTGATTCGTGATCAGATATACAAGGCAGAGAATGAAATCAAAGACAACAAAACGCAACTACTTCATGCTACAAACGAGTGGAGAAATAGCAACATCGACGATAGTATCCGTACCCGCATTGAACAACACCTCGACATCCTCACAGACCAACATCACCTCAGCACTGAAACAAGGATTATCAAGAAACTAACAACATTATATGGAGGACCTATGGCAATTCCACGACCAAGAGATGGCTTCCTGAACCTTGCAGGAATTAACCTCACTGAGGACCAAGTCACTCTCCTAAAGCTGGGCATAAACTGTCATGTTATGTCCAGACCGAGTGAGATGGCCCGGAAAGTAGAGTTGGAAATTCTGTTGGACGACATATTCGACCTCGAGACACAAAAGAAAGTCACTACCAAAGATACCTTACAAGCAGAACTTATTGCAGAAGGGGGAAAGAATCGAGGCAACTACAGAAGCACCATACTGTCCCCCGAGCTTAAAGCGGCAGCTAAAAGCCTTCGTGAGAACAAGGAGATAGTTGTCAGGAGAGGTGACAAGTCGCCAATATATGTCATTCTTAAAAAAGACGAATATCTGGCGAAAATGAACATCATACTCTCTGACCAAACTAAATTCCAAAGGGTAACGAAGGACACTACAGCCGAATTAAAAGCAAAGGTCAACAAACTGATCGAAACTGTGAACGCCAAGAAATCCGGACTCCACCTGCCAAAGATCATTGGGGAATATAAACCTGGATATGCGTATGGAAATGTCAAGACGCACAAGCCTGGAAACCCACTTCGGCCAATCATTAGCCAGATACCCACACCCATGTACAGACTGGCGAAGCGACTCAACGGCCTGCTGACTCCTTATGTTCCTTGCGCCTTCAGCCTGAAGTCTCCAAAGGAATTTGTTGACTTACTGCGGGGCACACGGGCCACAGGGATAAGAGCCTCGTTGGACGTAGAATCGCTGTTTACCAACGTACCTGTGGACGAGACAATCGGAATGATAGCCGCCAGAGTGTATCGTGATCCAGCCTGTACTCCTCTTGACATACCAGAAAATATTCTGAGGAAACTACTCCAAGCTTGTACTAAAGAGGCACCCTTCTTGAGCCCGGATGGGCACATGTATAAGCAAGTAGATGGGGTCGCCATGGGTTCTCCCCTAGGTGTCCTGTTTGCAAACTTCTACATGGGTACCATCGAGCAAAAAGTCTTAGTCGACATGAACTTGAAACCGGCCATATACTGCAGGTATGTTGACGACATTTTTACACAGGTACCTTATGTCAGACATCTGCAGGAGCTGAAGGAGGCATTTGAGCAGAGTTCCGTGCTGCGTTTCACTTACGAGATGGAAAAGGATGGGAAGCTGCCCTTTCTAGATGTAACAGTCATGGAAAAGGGCGGAGGTTTCCACACTGCAGTCTACACTAAGGAAACAAACATAGGAATGTGCCTAAATGCCAACAGCGACTGCCCAGACAGGTACAAGAGGAGTGTTGTTAACGTATATGTCGACCGTGCTCTCAGCCACAGCTCAGAATGGAAGCAAGTCGACGAAGAACTCTGTAGGGTAAGGCAGGTCCTAGTCAATAACGGCTTCTCCAATGGTTTCGTCGAAGACATCATAAGAAGGAAAGTGAAAAGCCATGCAACCTCTGAAGAGACAACTAACACAACACCTATACCCCCTATTAGACTATTTTACAGGAACTTCTTTTCCACAGCTCATAAAACGGAGGAAAGGGTCCTGAAAGATATTGTTAATAGAAACGTTATCCCTACAGACAAAAATCAGAGGATACAACTGACGATTTACTATAAAACCAGAAAAACGGCCAGCCTACTCATGAGAAACTCTCCAGACACAAAACAGAACGCTTTAAAAGAGACTAACATCGTCTATGCCTTCAAATGCCCACTTGGGGACTGCAAGCTCCAAAAAAACCAGTATATAGGCAAGACAACAACATCTCTTTCTAGGCGTTTAACGATGCATAAGCAACAGGGCTCCATTAAGGAACATATAATCTCTTCCCACAACCAAACCATCGCCAGAGAAATCCTAGTAAACAACACAGAAATCATCGATAGATACAGCGATAGCAGGCGGCTTGACGTTTGCGAGGCACTACACATCAAGAAGTCAACACCAGCAATCAACAGCCAATTATTGCACAACTATATTCTACCCACCTCAAGACTCCGCTCCAATATAGAAGCATCAAGAAATATGGACCAATAGGCTTTCTACAAACACTTCTATTCAATATATATATATATATATATATATATATATATATATATATATATATATATATATATATATATATATATATATATATATATATATATATATATATATATATATATATATATATATATATATATATTTGCATATATATATATATATATATATATATATATATATATATACATATATATATATTAGTATATTTTGGTAGCAGTCTTTCTTGTAGATATATATTATTAAATATGACCGAAAAAGTAAGATTAATAATTCTAACACGAATTTTCTCAATATTTCTTTTCACTGTTGATGGTAATTGAAAAATCATTTCTCCAAAATTCATTTTTATTTCTAGTCTGACGCGACACTTGAACGCATTTTGTAATAACTTATTACATTTTCAAAGACTTTTGTTTACACACACACAACTATAACTTGCAAACACTAAACAGAGTTTAAACAGCTTTGATTTTATATCTGCATTTGGGTGAGGTGATACAACAGTTTTGGATGAGGGGAAAACAAACTTTCAACACAAGACTGAACACGAAATAATGGGTATAATATTTAGTAAGTTAAAGGGAAGAATGGAAGTAACTGCAAAGGGCCTATTGGCCCATATTTCTTGATGCTTCTATATTGGTGCGGAGTCTTGAAGTGGGTAGAATATAGTTGTGCATTAATTGGCTGTTGATTGCTGGTGTCGACTTCTTAATGTGTAGTGCCTCGCAGATATCAAGCCGCCTGCTATCGCTGTATCTATCGATGATTTCCGTGTTTTTTGTTAAAACTTCTCTGGTGATGGTCTGGTTGTGGGAAGAGATTATATGTTCCTTAATGGAGCCCTGTTGCTTATGCATCGTTAATCGCCTGGAAAGAGAAGTTAACCTCTTCAACAGCAGAGCTTCCTTGTGAGATTTGTGATTGTGCCTTGTGATTGTACTTACAAGTACAGAGGTGTTTGTTACAGAAGCGATGTACCACGACAGAGAAAGTCTTTGAAACACATAGATATGTACAATTAAGACGTTCCATGTTTAGTTTAAGGTTGTCAGAGTATATGTTAAAGTGACTATCATAACTCCGAATTTAAAGCTTCCATGTGCTTTCTCAACAATTACAGGGAATACAGTGAGCAGGTGTTTATCATTAGGGGGAGGGTATATGCAGGTGTCACATACAGCTGTAGGTAACTCAGTTTGAATCTCATCTGTACGGTATAAAACACTGTTGTATAGTTCTGAATATTTCTCTTTTAATACATTCCATATATTATGGAGCCAAGAGGCATCATCCATAACGTTATTCACCCTTTTGCGTAAACTTTTTATTTATTTAATTTCACCCAAAAATTTTAAAACATTTTTGAAAGGTTATTAGCAAGTTCTGATCACATTATATTAGCTTTCCCTTTCTTAATCTTCTTTATGACTTGGTGGTGTTGAGGCCAAGTGCATCTGCGGCAGCCTGTGTGGGGAATTTTCCAGCAGGTAAATTTATTTATTTAACTGATTATTTTAAAATGGACTGTATTAAAGAAAGTGGACAGTATTATTTATTCTTAACTTCTTCTGGGTGTTATCCTGTACACATATCTTCGGGGGGGGGGGGGGCATTCACTGGTAATTATAATCAATAATTATAGTTAATATGAAATATTATAGGGTAAACTGACTAACTACTGAACCTAGTGCATTGATTCAATGGCCTTTGCTGACTAGAATGTTTCATGATGAATCATCTGGAGAACGTCAGAATGGTCAGTCCAGGTATGCGTCTCACAGCCGGGGCGTCTGGTCCACATGTTGTGGGAAGTTGATAACCTCTGACTCCTAGCTGATCACTTCCGTTCTGCCGAAAATATACACCGTAAGTACTGTAAAGTAAATATAATCTGAAGTTAGTAGTGATAGTTTCTTAACTATATATTTGCTCACCATGGATTTTTGTATTTCCATCCATCGTAACCGATCGGCTACTCAAATGAATCAATATATGGTGACACACATCGATTACTGAGTATTACCGACCGGATACCGTGTGCTCCGTGGTCTGAAGAACGCAGCAGCGTTGGAACGTTGTAGGACCACGGATGACGTAGATATCCGTCGCTACTAATTTGCTTCCTTCGTGATCAAGACTTGATGCACCCGCACTGTTTGCACAATGGCTTCTTCCTTCCCCTATTGAGATGTAGTCAAATATTAGTCAAGCTACTAACTTGAACTCGTTCATTACGAGAACAGATAGGCGTTATCTATGCCCTAATTAGTTAATTCTAAATCCAGAAAACAGTTTTTTACTGTTTATAACACTGGACTGGAGGTTTGTGGGGTTTAAAGCACGTTTGAGATGTGCTGAAATCGTGGCGTGATTATTCCACTGGCAGTGAAATATCTAATCACGACGGTGGAATTTTATCTCGGGGGGGGGGGGGGAAGATCAGTTTAATTCTTTCTGAGCATTAGATATTAACAATACGGGAAGATTAATAGCAACGCCGCTTCGATGCTGGCTAACGCAAACCTCCTATAAGTTTTCTAAGGGACTTCTAGACGTTACCTAACAGCAAATTAAAATGGTTAGTAAAGTTAATTCCCTGCTTCAACGATTTTAACTAGTTGTATCAGGTGTTAGTAGTTTGGGGGTCGGAAATTTCCGACAGCCAACCGTCAGGTACACTGCACCTTTTTATTGGGTAGGCCAAAATATAGATCTATTTTGGAATTCCCTCTCGTGATTGGCCCATCTAGTCCAAGGCCCATGACTTCTTGTTTTGATTCTGCTGATGACAATATCTACATGCTGTGTTACTGTGACTCTTATATAATTAATCTGATGTAATTTAATGAAAGTATCACAGATTAGAATGTACAACAGTTTATGTATAAAGTTTTGGATTCGACTTGACTTGTTCGTGAACGTAGACAAGGAGTTTAGTTCACTCTGTTTATATGCCCCGAGAAGTGGGTGGTCCCTTTGTGCCTATATTGCTTTCTCGGTATATTTTGCTCGTGCCAAGTTTAAATAACCCTCAGTAATGACGTCACCACCTATATAGAGACGTCACGACTGCTCGTTTGATGATTAGTCAATAACCATTTTACCTTCGGTGATTGGCGGAGGGATCTCCTGTCCTCTTTATCACTTGTAAAATGTCGTAAATATGACCGAGACCTCAGGCATTAGTATTATCTGTAGGAGCAATTATGCTGTTAGAAAGTAAAGGGAATATAGGTGAAGGTAAGACCCAATATATGTATAAATGGATTATTAAATTTATACATTAAAAATTAATAATAATATTGTTTGTTAATACATTTATACATATATATATTGGGTCTTTCACCTCACATTCATTCGAGCACAACGGTATTGCAGTAAATTTCTTCAACCGGAATATAGTTAGGTTGTTCAACTACCACACTGTGTCCTTTGTTGTTGACAGGCATATTATGGTCAAGCAATGACAACTATTGAACTTCCCCTAAATGTAACACACAATAATTGATTAACTCCAGGGTACCTATTAAATAGAGGTGGTTGTCAACCCGGCGTGGTATGTGGACCGGATGTAGCTACTGACGTGGCTAGCGTGCTGTCTTTTTCCTGAGGGGGCCCCTGGGGGCCATGACTGTCAGCAGAATGGGGGGGTCTGTGACCCTGTCGTCAGGCAGGACTCAATTGGCCTGGAGTTTTCCGGGAATGCTTAATACCAGGCAGTGGAAGTGGTGTTACTCGACATGTTGTGTGTTCCTGTGGAGGCTGTGTGTGGTGTGCAGCTGCTTGCTGGGAGGAGGGAAATTGTAAAGTTCGCCTCCTCAGAGATTTACTGTGATCTCGTCGCGTGCTATGATAGGCGCTCTTTCACTCTGCCAGGTGATGGTGGATCAGTGACTTTCTCAGATCGCTGTGGTACAACAACGTATGTGGCGGTGCATGGGAAGCCCTTTGAGTTTCCTGAAGACCTTCTACGTCGGTACTTTGCCCATTTAGGGCGAGTCCTTCATGTGAAGATGAACGTCGTCCCCACTGGGAGGTGGAAGGGGGTCCTGTGTGGGACCCGTACTCTCACAATGCGCCACAGGGATCCTGTACGGTCCTCCATCATGCTGTTGGGGGTTCCCTATTCATGTGTTTCACACGGGCCAGCCCCGGACATGTTTCAGCTGCAGCCTACTGGGCCACCAGGCTGCGGGGTGTGAGGGGTTGGGGCGCCCCCGCCACCGGCTTTCCCGCCTGCCCCTGATGGAACCAGGCTGCCCTTTCTCGGCCGCCCCTGCCTGTTCCATCACTGGATACGGTGTCTCCTGTGTGACGGGAAAGTGTTGGAGTGTTGATGTTCGGCAGTCCTCCAATGGCAGGTGTCAATGCCTGGTCACACTTAAAACAAAAATATAGACTGCTTGCCTGTTGTCTGCGGTAAGTGAGAGGGAGGAACACAAAACAAAATATGAACAATGAAACTTTAATATATTTACTTTAAACATAAATGAAAATAAAGGCAAATGACTAATGAATTAAAATGACAAAGATAAATACAAAAAACACAATAGATTAAATAATGTTGAAATGGTGCTGAGAATATCGGCTATGGCTGAAACCTCCCTTCGTATACGAGCTAATGAGCTAGTATGCCAGAGAGAGATGTCAACGCTAAGAGCACAAGGAATATTCTGAAGTTAATAGCTGGTCAGGCTCAGACGTCGACTCGGGTAGAGGGCGCCGAGGTGCGGTGTGCAGGTGCGCGGCTGGCGAATCACCAATCAGGGACAGGCAAGCTGGTGAAGGGAAGTTAGCTGGTTTGATGACGAGCCGGCGTGTGGAGGGTGTGTGGAGTGGGGGGAATTGGGTACGTTTTGCCTCCTGGTCAAAATGTTTTGTGCTACTGGTGACATATCTTGAATGTAGCATCTAATACTTGTATATTTGGCGTAACGTGAAGTAGGGAAGAGCAGCTCAATCTCTCTTGAAAGAGATTATCGTCACACCTGTCACTCTGGTTGTCCGCGAGGGGCTATCTCCTACGGCGCGTGGTCCGGTGCCACCAGTTGTAGAAGCTACAGTTCTCAGGGGCCGTGCTTTTAAGGCACACCCATCAGAGAGTTCTGTTGTGATGCGGGATGATGAGGGAGAAAGCTCGGACGACTGGCAGCCTGTCTCCAAGCGCTCGAGGCAGGTTCCGAGTGTCTCCCCCCCCCCTTCGTGGTGTGCTTTGGGCGGAGGTGTGGGAGTATGGTGCCCTGGCGTCTCCTGGCATGGTTAATGGTGCTGTGGGGGCTCTGTGTTACCTCCTGTGTCGCCCCACAGTGGGAAGTTGCCCCTAATGATCCGGACCTCTTCGCGGTGCTGAGGAAGGATGTGCACCTTGAGGGGGGGGGGGGGGTGGCTCTGCTCCAGTGCCCAGTGGCGGGGGCCCCTGGCACGTTTGGGTCCTCTGTGGGTCTTCCCCAGTGAGAAGGCCAGTGCAAAACCAGGTGCAAATCCCTTTGCAAAACCCCCTAGTGCGGAACCCCTCTATGTGGTCACGGCGTCCGGGGACGTGGTCCGTGGGTCACAGGCGTTGGCACTCACTTTGGATGACCGGGTGCGTCCGATCCCGTGGTGCTCTTCTACTATTTGAGTGCCGCGGGCAAAGCGGTTTATTTATCGGGTGCTGGATTGAATGCCTTGGCCTTGTGGGTCTCCTGGTCGACAGTTACCTGATGACGTCATGTTGATTTCGGAGGCGTACTGCTTGCGCTTTCCGGTGCAGGAGTTCCTGGCTAAATACGCGTAGTACTTGTGCTTGATTTGCGTTCTCCCTGTATTTTTGTATTTGTTGCTTTGTCTGCTACATGTATGCTTTGTATCCATGTTTTTGGCTTGCCCATTTGGGCGTTGTGTTTTCTTTGTACTGAGCTGTTTTTTTTCCTATATGTGTTTTATATGTTATGTTTCCTGTGTCGTTTTCTAGTGGTATTGGGGTGTGTGTTTTTTGTGTTTCTTTGCCGGTTCCTGCGTGTTCTGGTATTTTTTTTTATGTATGTTTGGGGCGTGGATGTAGTGTTATTTCCCGGTTCCTGTGCGTTCCGATATTTGTTTTAGTTCTTATTTGTATGTGTGGGTGTCATTTCATTATGTTCTTCCCGCTTCCTGTGTGTTCCGGTCATGCATTACTGTCTGTATTGGCTTTTTGCCCTCTACATGTGGCCCTTCTAGCTGGAGTTATTCCTCATGCAATATAGTGTTCTTCTACAGTGTTTTCTTTGCCGCAGGAAAGTTCTGTATATATATATATATATATATATATATATATATATATATATATATATATATATATATATATATATATATATATATATATATATATATATATATATATATATATATATATATATATATATATATATATATATATATATATATATATATATATGTCGTACCTAGTAGCCAGAACGCCCTTTTCAGCCTACTATGCAAGGAGCAATTTGCCTAATAGGCCAAGTTTTCATGAATAAATTGTTTTTCGACTACCTAACCTACCTAACCTAACCTAACCTAACTTTTCCGGCTACCTAACTTAACCTAACCTATAAAGATAGGTTAGGTTAGGTTAGGTAGGGTTGGTTAGGTTCGGTCATATATCTACTTTAATTTTAACTCCAATAAAAAAAACTGACCTCATACATATTGAAATAGGTAGCTTTATCATTTCATAAGAAAAAAAATTGAGAAAATATATTAATTCAGGAAAACTTGGCTTATTAGGCAAATCGGGCCTTGCATAGTAGGCTGAGAAGTGCGTTCTGGCTACTAGGTACGACATATATATATATATATATATATATATATATATATATATATATATATATATATGTCGTACCTAGTAGCCAGAACTCACTTCTCAGCCTACTATTCAAGGCCCGATTTGCCTAATAAGCCAAGTTTTCCTGAATTAATATATTTACTATAATTTTTTTCTTATGAAATGATAAAGCAACCCTTTTCTCTATGTATGAGGTCAATTTTTTTTTATTGGAGTTAAAATTAACGTAGATATATGACCAAACCTAACCAACCCTACCTAACCTAACCTAACCTATATTTATAGGTAAGGTTAGGTTAGGTAGCCAAAAAAAGCTAGGTTAGGTTAGGTTAGGTAGGTTAGGTAGACGAAAAAACATTAATTCATGAAAACTTGGCTTATTAGGCAAATTGGCCTTGAATAGTAGGCTGAGAAGTGCGTTCTGGCTTTTAGGTACGACATATATATATATATATATATATATATATATATATATATATATATATATATATATATATATATATATATATATAATTTTGTGCCGCCTAGTTGCAAGGGCTGCTGTCGGAAGTATCCGAACGGAAGCAGCCACCATGCTGCAACCCAACCAGCTGGGGTTTGGAGTCCCCCAAGGCTGTGAAGCAGCGGCTCATGCTGCACGAGCCTACATTAGCTCTCTTACTGAAGACCAGGCAGTAGTAAAATTAGATTTTAAAAACGCTTTCAACTCGGTCAAAAGGGAAGCAATCCTCACTGCAGTCCAGGAACATTGCCCAAGCATTCTCCCGTTTGTGTCAGCAGGCTACAGCAAAGACTCAACCCTCCTGTTTGGCAAACATGAAGTCACCTCAGCAGAGGGAATTCAACAGGGTGACCCACTTGCACCGTTCCTCTTTTGCATAGCGGTTCGAGAAATTACAACCAGACTGTCCAGCGAGCTCAACATCTGGTTACTGGATGATGGCACTCTGGCAGGCACACAAGATTCCCTGCTAGAAGACCTACAGCTGGTGAAGACACGGGGGGAGTCCATGGGTCTCGTTCTTAACCCCTCCAAGTGCGAAATTATTGCATCTAGTGAAGTAATCATTAGAGCAGTGAAATCAGTTTTACCAGAAGCCTCAGTCGTTAAACCTACCGACAGCACACTACTCGGAGCACCTCTGGGCCACAATGCCATTGCTGCAGTCCTTGACGAAAAGTTTAGAGACCTAAAGAGGATGGAAGAGAGAATTGGGGACTTGGACTCCCACGATGCCCTCTACCTTCTCACAAAGTGCCTTACCTTGCCCAGGCTAACATACTTCTTAAGGTGTGCACCAACTTTTGGCAACCCACTTCTAAATCAATATGATGAGCTCCTCAGGTCAATATTCAGGAAGGCGCTCAACCTAGATTTAGATGACAGTCAGTGGGACCAAGCAACACTACCAGTGAGATTTGGAGGGATAGGCATACGAAAGGCAACTGAGGTAGCACTTCCAGCATTCTTATCCTCATGTACAGCAGCCAACGAATTGGTAGGGCAGATCCTACCAGAGCGTATGAGAGAGACAGCGGGAACTCATGATCAAACGTTCATCGAAGCAGCCAGACAATGGGACACCATTGCACACCCTCAACCCCGACCACAAGTCCCAAAAGACCACAAGCAGGCCCACTGGGATAGCCCCATAATGGAAAAGACTGTCACAGCAATGATTGACAACGCTGATGCTGAAAACAAAGCCCGCCTCCTAGCGGTAACAGCACCCCACGCCGGGGATTTTTTATTTGCTGTGCCCAATGCAGCCCTGGGAACTCGCCTCAGTCATGACGCTCTCCGCATTGGAGTTGCCCTTCGCCTTGCCGCCCCCATCCTCACCGAACATAGGTGCATCTGCGGAACTGCGATGGCAGACCAATATGGTCGTCATGGTCTGGTATGTCGTAAATCACAGGGTAAAATCGCAAGACATGAAGAAGTCAACGACATCATCAAGCGGAGCCTCGCCACAGCCCGCTGCCCGGCACAAAGAGAACCACACTTATCCACACCTAACGACCCTCAGAATCGCCCTGATGGGGTCACCTTGCTACCTTGGAAGGATGGTAAGCAAGTGGTATGGGACTACACGTGCGCTGCCACACTGGCCAGTACCTACCTCCACTACAGCACACGTGAAAGCGGTGGTGCTGCTTCTTTCAGGGAATCGCAGAAAATTATTAAATACAGAGGTCTAGCACACTGCTACAGCTTTGTTCCGATCGGCTCGGAGACCTTCGGTTCGTGGGGAAAATGTGCATTGAAGTTCCTGAAGGAATTGGGGGACAAATTGATCAGCGCTACAAAAGACCAGAGAGCAAAAAGTTTCTTGTTCCAGCGCCTCAGTGTTGCGATTCAGAGGGGAAATGCCTGTTGCGTCTTGGGCACTAGTCCAACTTCAGAGGAATTCGAAGAAGTGTTTGACTTGCAACAATGATCGAACCCGTCTGTGACATTCATCAATGTTTCCCATTGTTGTGTTTTTCAAGAGATCCATAACCTTTAAGCACCTTTTTGCATTATTATTTTTGTATCAACCCATGTATATCTTGTAACCATCAAATGCATAATAAAGCACAAAAAATAAAAAAGGAAGGGGGTGGTAGGAGAAAAGCACACAGAAACTGTATTGGAGGGGATCTAAACATTCCCTCTAATGCGTTATGCGTGGTTTCCTCCGAGGCTATGGGTCCCCCTTCTTCCAGCTAGAGGTGGTACTCCCTTCTATATATATATATATATATATATATATATATATATATATATATATATATAGAAATTTCCTTATATACTTAAGGAAATTTCCTGTTTCATTTTTCCTCCGTGGTCTGACATTGTCACATTCTTAATCACGTGTTTATTTTCGTGATATACACACACACACATATATATATATATATATATATATATATATATATATATATATATATATATATATATATATATATATATATAATATATATATATATATATATATATATATATATATATATATATATATATATATATATATATATATATTTACATATATATGTATATGTATATATGTATATATGTATGTATATATATATATATATATATATATATATATATATATATATATATATATATATATATATATATATATATATATATATATAATATAGGGGTACCACCACTGGTTTAATTAAAGGGACCCACATCCTCGAAGAAGAAAATAAATAGTGTTCAGAGAAGACCTTGTGGATTCTCACTGAATACTTTAATCTTTTCCTCTCCTACCACCCCTATTATTTTTTTTTATTTGATTTTATTGCAATGCTACAGTTTACAGAAAACACACACTTATATAACAATATACCAATCAGTGTTCGAAGACCTCGTCCAGTTCCTCGGGGGTCGGGTGCGTACCCAAGATACAGCACGCATTACCCCTCTGAACAGCGACACTGAGGCGCTGGAACATAAAACTGGCCGCTCTTGGGTCTCTAGTCTTCCCAATGAGTTCCTCGCCCAGCTCCTTCAGGAACTTAAGTGCACATTTACCCCAGGCGCCCAGAGTCTCAGAGCCTATTGGCACGAACCTGTAACAACGTTCTAGGTCCCTGTACTTGTTAGTTTTCTGGGTCTCCCTGAAGGTGGCCGCCCCGCCTCCCTCAGCTGCGCTGTAAGGTAGATAGGTATCAGCCAATGTAGATGCACACATGTAATCCCACACGACCTGTTTACCTTCCCTCCACGGCTGCAGGGTGACTCCATCTGGGCGTTTTTGGCTGTTGTCAGGCCTGCACAACTGAGGTTCCCTTTGTGCTGGGCACCCAGCTGAAGCCAAACTTCTCTTGATGATGTCATTGACTGCTTCATGTCTGGCAATTTTTCCCTGTGTCTTACGACAGATGAGACCATGGCTGCCGTATTGGTCTGCCCGTGCATGGCCGCAAATACACCGGTGCTCGGTGGAGATAGGGGCGGCAAGGCGCAGAGCAACACCAATACTTAGGGGTCCGATGGTCCAGGCGGGTGCCCAAGGCGGAATTAGGGACTGCCAATAGGAAGTCCCCGGCATGGGGAGCTTGCACAGCTAGAAGACGCGCTTTGTCCTTCCTGGAAGCTGCCTCCAGCAATGATGTGGCGATGTTCTCCACTATGGGGCTATCCCATTTGGACTGTTTGCAGTCATTTGGAAAAGTCGGTCGAGGATGAGAGTTGACAAGAGTGTCCCACTGACCGGCTCCTTCCGCGAATTTGGGATCATGAATCCCAATGAAGTCTCTTAGGTGTTCCGGTAGTATTTCCTTAACTAATTCACCTGTTGCACTGGTCGAGGATAAGAATGCCGGCAATGCTAACTGGGTCGCCTTGCGAATACCTATCCCCCCGAGTCTAACTGGGAGCGTTGCTTGGTCCCATTGGTCATCTTGCAGGGAGAGGTTTAAGGTTTAAGGTTTAAGGTTTAAGGAGAGGTGCAGAGGAGAGGAGTATATATATATATATATATATATATATATATATATATATATATATATATATATATATATATATATATATATATATATATATATCATTTGTATGTATCTATGTGTTTCCTTTTTCTGTTGTCCTCATTTTCTTACCTTTAAGCTTTCAATGGCTCACTGCTGGTAATATTTTTTGTTAGATTGTTTTAATTGTATTTATTGTGCTTTATAAATTAAAAAGGCACAAAAAATGAGAACAGGAGACTCAGGGGAAAAGAAACGTGCACAACTGTTTCTATTCTGTCCGGAGATAGAACCCGTGTCCTTGGGTTACGTGTCGAGGACGTAGACCACTTTGCTACGGGACACCTAATTGTTTGAGTATCAGATATGTTGAGCTTCAGTATACTACTCTATTCATTAACGTAAATATTATTTAAAATTACATAATAAATGCATTTGAAAAGATAAGACTCCCGTTAAGGCTTAATAAATCCGGGGCATATATTGTGCTGTAAAATATATGTGAGAGTGTGACGGAGGTGTCAGTATTAAACTAGAGAAAGTTAAGAGGACAGTAAGAGACATTTAAGTTTCATCATCAACATTGTAATAAGTTCAAACAATAAACATAACATTGCCTTCAAAGACTAAAAATAACTTTCTGAAAAACAAAATGCAAATTAACTAAAGAGAGTTATACGCTCCCAAACTTCTGCACGTGTATCAGTCATTTGGGATCGTTACCAATAGCAAAGTTGATGATTAAACTAATTAAAAATATAGTCACAAGCACAGTAACATAGGGTCAAGACTAGCCTTAATATGACAGACTTTTGATTCAAGATAACTCTCTTTGCTAAGGCCTTACAATTTGGATATAGGTATCTATCTTGAGGTTATCTTGAGATGATTTCGGGGCGTTAGTGTCCCCGCGGCCCGGTTCTCGACCAGGCCTCCACCCCCAGGAAGCAGCCCGTGACAGCTGACTAACACCCAGGTACCTATTTACTGCTAGGTAACAGGGGCATAGGGTGAAAGAAACTTGGCCCATTTGTTTCTGCCTAGTGCGGGAATCGAACCCGCGCCGCAGAATTACAGATACTAACTGATACCCAACTGAGATTTTAAGCGTTTCCTGGAGCACCACTGAAATATCTTGGGCTTTATATTCCATTCATTCTTGCCAAATAAAGAGTGAAATACAATAACATGGGAACTAACAGTTCAGTCACTTGAATCATCAAAGACTCGAGCACAATGCTGAAAAATACGATACCATTGTCCATACGATAGACGCTTACAATAATGGTAACCATGACAACACAGGAGATGGAGAAGCGACGACGTTTCGGTCCGTCCAGGACCATTATCAAGTCGTATGATATTGACTCGGTCCAGGACTGACCGAAACGTCGTCGTCGTCGTCTCATCTTCTGATGTGGGGTCTGGTCAGCATATCTTCAGCCACATTATTGTCACTCATCGTCTACATCCTTACAATAAGGAAAGATGTCAGAGGTCCGTAATTGGTAACTCACTGAGACAACGATGAAAGGAATATAATCCAGCAGATTCTTGATTGGTGATCCAGAGAAGTCTGAAGGTCACATCACCAATGGTCTGGTCGATTGGACGACAATCTCACAATTTTTAAGGCCGACGTTCGAGCCTCCGATGATTCAGACGAAAGAAAAATTATTACACATAATACTGAGGTTCGTAGTGTACACGATGGGGTTCCCTTCTGTGCTGCGCCCCTTACCCAAGCTCCTCATCCTCTCTTTTTCCATTTATCTCCACTCTCCCAATCTCCTCCCTCTCTTATATCTCCACCCCAATCACACGAATCATACTTTCTCCACCTCCCTGCTCCCACGGTCCTCACCTTCTCCACCCTGCTCCCACAGTCTCCACCTTCTCCACCCTGCTCCCACAGTCTCCACCTTCTCCACCCTGCTCCCACAGTCTCCACCTTCTCCACCCTGCTCCCACAGTCTCCACCTTCTTCACCCTGCTCCCACAGTCTCCACCCCTCTCTCTCTCTCTCTCTCTCTCTCTCTCTCTCTCTCTCTCTCTCTCTCTCTCTCTCTCTCTCTCTCTCTCTCTCTCTCTCTCTCTCTCTCTCTCTCTCTCTCTCTCTCTCTCTCTCTCTCTCTCTCTCTCTCTCTCTCTCTCTCTCTCTCTCTCTCTCTCTCTCTCTCACTCTCTCACTCTCTTACTCTCTCACTCTCTTACTCTCTCACTCTCTTACTCTCTCACTCACTCACTCACAGAGAAAAGTTAATTATGCAGAACTTAAAATGGTCAGAATTCTGCGGTAAACAAACCCCCGAATATCGGACATGGTGGGAGACTCAAGTAGTCACTGTAGATAACAAGGTAGAACTCTCCCCTTTTGAGATGTATCTTATTGTCTCAATAATTGTACTTAAATTTGAATCACTATAGATGCTGATATTTCTTAAAGGATGATACATGGTCGGACTCATAATGTAGAATGGTTACTGCCCCCTCCCCCATCCCCAGCACCTCAGTTCACCTCATCCTCCAGATAATTTGAATTCACTTCATCACTGCCTTTGAAGATGTTGACCGAATAAACGAAACGCATCTCTTGATGCCTAACACATGGGACTGTAACATTAACTTTGGCCTGTTAATTTTTACACTTCCTCGTGTAAGGGCCCTCGTAGCCTGGTGGATAGCGCGCAGGACTCGTAATTCTGTGGCGCGGGTTCGATTCCCGCACGAGGCAGAAACAAATGGGCAAAGTTTCTTTCACCCTGAATGCCCCTGTTACCTAGCAGTAAATAGGTACCTGGGAGTTAAGTCAGCTGTCACGGGCTGCTTCCTGGGGGTGGAGGCCTGGTCGAGGACCGGGCCGCGGGGACACTAAAAAGCCCCGAAATCATCTCAAGATAACCTCCTTCTCAAGTAAAGAAGAACACGATAACAGACGCAGTTAAGTCGTCAACAAGGACGTTACTGCGTCTTTATTTATATTCCTCACCTTCAGCAGCTGCTGTGAATAATATGACTATTGCTGCTGTCTTTCCGCTTCGCAGCGTGTGCTACACACCAGCTCATCTTCTCTACCCAGAAACGCAATTTATCCTGTGACGTCTCTTTATGTTGATGATTTCCTGGCGGGATGATTTTTTACGCAAATCTCCAGAATTCAATTTCTTTCAAAGTAATCTCCTGCCGCAGACAGACTCTATTTCCAGATGACTTGGAGGATAAATTGCAAAGGTCCCCTACGGAGCCCCTGGCAGCCGCACGCGCTTAGATGTCTGCTCTGTTCTTCGAAGTCACTCTATTGACTTACCATGTGATGTCACTGTAATATTGACATCTGCGAGTAGAGAGAAACGTACAATTATGACAGTGAACTCTTCATTACCACAGACACGGAGATCAAGATAGCCACAGACAGGGAGATCACGATAGCCACAGGGAGAAGAAGATAACCACAGACAGGGAGATTGTGAATATGTAAAGAGAGATATTCACCGAACACTTCTGCTTGGTGAATATGTACACTTCTGCTTGGTGAACATGTACACTTCTGCTTGGTGAACATGTACACTTCTACTTGGTGAACATGTACACTTCTGCTTGGTGAACATGTACACTTCTACTTGGTGAACATGTACACTTCTGCTTGGTGAACATGTACACTTCTGCATGGCGAACATGTACACTTCTGACTCTGATCAGTTCTGGTCTGAAGATGACCATCGAAGGCGCTGAGCCACATGTATGATAACATATATATGACGAATTTAATAAAATTATGCTATAATTAGTAAGTATTTGAGAAAAATTAATGTGACACATAAATAACCTGCCATATACTGCTACCGAATTTATGCAAATATATAATTTACAAACATGTTAAGGTGTTAAGAGTTAAGAGTCTAACAAGTCAAGAGCCTCACAAATTATCAAAAGGAAACTAAAAAGACTTAAAGCCCCACCGGTTAACAGTCTGACTCACAGACAGACACAGAATAACTGGGAGATCGATTATCTATTTGACCTACATCCTTACGTAGTGACAGACAAGCACAGACTCACAGACCGATCGACTAACTGACATACTCTCTCATTAACAGCCAAAGATCATCACAGTCTAACATACACACAGACACATATACAGCCTCACAAACTGATATACAGAAACAGAATGTCTCACAAACTACTGGAAACAGAATGCCTCACAAACTATTGGAAACAGAATGTCTCACAAACTACTGGAAACAGAATGCGTCACAAACTATTGGAAACAGAATGCCTCACAAACTATTGGAAACAGAATGTCTCACAAAATACTGGAAACAGAATGCCTCACAAACTACTGGAAACAGAATGTCTCACAAAATACTGGAAACAGAATGTCTCACAAACTATTGGAAACAGAATGCCTCACAAACTACTGGAAAAAGAATGCCTCACAAACTACTGGAAACAGAATGCCTCACAAACTACTGGAAACAGAATGTCTCACAAAATACTGGAAACAGAATGCCTCACAAACTACTGGAAACAGAATGCCTCACAAACTACTGGAAACAGAATGCCTCACAAACTACTGGAAACAGAATGCCTCACAAACTACTGGAAACAGAATGCCTCACAAACTATTGGAAACAGAATGCCTCACAAACTACTGGAAACAGAATGTCTCACAAACTACTGGAAACAGAATGCCTCACAAACTACTGGAAACAGAATGCCTCACAAACTATTGGAAACAGAATGCCTCACAAACTACTGGAAACAGAATGTCTCACAAACTATTGGAAACAGAATGCCTCACAAACTACTGGAAACAGAATGCCTCACAAACTACTGGAAACAGAATGCCTCACAAACTACTGGAAACAGAATGCCTCACAAACTACTGGAAACAGAATGCCTCACAAACTACTGGAAACAGAATGCCTCACAAACTATTGGAAACAGAATGCCTCACAAACTACTGGAAACAGAATGTCTCACAAACTATTGGAAACAGAATGCCTCACAAACTACTGGAAACAGAATGTCTCACAAACTATTGGAAACAGAATGCCTCACAAACTACTGGAAACAGAATGCCTCACAAACTACTGGAAACAGAATGCCTCACAAACTACTGGAAACAGAATGCCTCACAAACTACTGGAAACAGAATGCCTCACAAACTACTGGAAACAGAATGCCTCACAAACTACTGGAGAGAGAATGCCTCACAAGCTATTGGCAACAGTATTACCAACAGACTAACAAAGAATACCACTTACAGACACACTTAGAGGATTGCGAATTGCTTTGATTTCTCATATGAAATGCTCGATGAGAATGTATTTTTCAAACTGTATGGCAATTTATTTCCCAGTTATATTTCAAGTCGTTATATTCCAAAACTTTCAAGTCTAAAATATGAACAAATTTGGGTTCCGGCATGTTAGGTGTTAACGTCGTGTTAGTTATTCGCAAGTAACTAATATTACGAGGCTAATCTATACAATAGCTCCTCCAGCTGCTAGTGTATTTAAATAAAAAATTTGCCTGAGATATATTTGCGTGTGATTACAGTATCCTCCTGGGAAATATTCTGAAGGCACATCCCTATAGATCCGCTTATGTATTCCTGGTAGAGGAAACCAATTCAATATCACAATTATATATTTGTTAGCCTTTTATTATATTCTATTAAATTTAAAATTAAATTATAAATTTAAAATTTAAAATTATATTCTATTAAATTTAAAATTTAGGATGTTCGACATTCTTAACTGAAAAATAAATATTTTGATTGTTAAAACTTTTCTATATTTGTTCTATAGGAATGTCTGTCTCTTTGTCTGTCTGTACATTGCTGGAGGCCAGGCGTTTGGGGCCTGTCTCACGCAAATTGAGTTCCTCAGCCACCTCATTTAGAAACTTAGGTGCACATTAAACCCAGGCGCCCAATTGGGGTGGTATGACAGGAAAATATTAAAGTGTTCAAGAGAATCCACAAGGTCCTCTCGGAATATATATATATATATATATATATATATATATATATATATATATATATATATATATATATATATATATATATATATATATATATATATATATATATATATATATATATATATATATATATATATATATATATGCGGAAAATCCACAGAGAAATTTGAAATGAGGTGAACGTTTCGGCTTTGTTAAAGCCTTTGTCAACACCAGACTTATTATTATATATTATATATTATTAAATATGACCGAAAAAGTAAGATTAATAATTCTAACTCGAATTTTCTCAATCTTTCGTACATTTCTTTTCACTGTTGGAGGTAATTCAAAAATCAATTCTCCAAAATTCATTTTTATTTCTAGTCTGACGCGACACTTGAGCACGTTTCGTAAAACTTATTACATTTTCAAAGACTTTAGTTAACATATACACAACTGAATAGAACTTACTGAATAGAATAGAACATCTCCGATTTTGTTTATATCTTCATTTGAGTGAGGTGGATGGGGTGAGGTGGTATTTAGTAAGGTATTAATTTCATCAACACAAGCCAGAACATGAAACAAAGGGTATTGAATAGAAGTGATTGTAGAAAGCCTATTGGTCCATATTTCTTGATGCTTCTATATTGGAGCGGAGTCTTGAGGTGGGTAGAATATAGTTGTGCATTAATTGGCTGTTGATTGCTGGTGTTGACTTCTTGATGTGTAATGCCTCGCAAACGTCAAGCCGCCTGCTATCGCTGTATCTATCGATGATTTCTGTGTTGTTTACTAGGATTTCTCTGGCGATGGTTTGGTTGTGGGAAGAGATTATATGTTTGTTAATGGAGCCCTGTTGCTTATGCATCGTTAGACGCCTAGAAAGAGATGTTGTTGTCTTGCCTATATACTGGGTTTTTTTGAGCTTACAGTCCCCAAGAGGGCATTTGAAGGCATAGACGACGTTAGTCTCTTTTAAAGCGTTCTGTTTTGTGTCTGGAGAGTTTCTCATGAGTAGGCTAGCCGTTTTTCTGGTTTTATAGTAAATAGTCAGTTGCATCCTCTGATTTTTGTCTGTAGGGATGTAACAGACTTTTTCTAGATGTTCGGAGATTAGCGATTTTGAACAAACGAACATTTCCATTTTTATTTATATAGATTTAGGGGTTACAATATATACATTAGTTGATACAAAAAGTTCTTAAAGGTTATGGATCTCTTGAAACTCCTCTGCTTCCGGATAGGAACCGAGTACGCCGCAGGCATTTCCCCTCTGGATCGCCACACTGAGGTGCTGGAACAAAAAACTTGCTGCCCTTGGGTCTCTAGTAATGTCAATGAGCCTGTAGCCCAAACATAGGAATGTATCTCAATGCCAATAGTGACTGCCCAGACAGGTACAAGAGTAGTGTTGTCAACGCATACGTCGATCATGCTCTCAGTCACAGCTCAGGATGGAAGCAAGTCGATGAAGAACTCTGTAGGGTAAGGCAGGTCATTAGAGAAGCATTCAACAATGGCTTCTCTAATGGTTTTGTTCAGGACATCATAAAAAGAAAGATGAAACGCCATGCAACCTCTGTGTAACAAGAGAGCAGTACATAGTAGTATAACATAAACATCATAACAGCATGAACAAGCCGCGAGGAGCATGAACAACCTACAGGTGCTACGCCATTCAGGTGGCGGCAGACAATGAAAAAGTTACACCTCTGTACAAGTTAACCACGGGGACAGGTCAACGGTCACAGAGTCACGAGGTCAGAGTTGATGCCGTCATGATAATCTACAGGGATTAACCCCTCCACATCAAATGCAAACCCTCATGTTCAGCTGGGGAGCAGGAGATCATGGAAAGAGAACAGTAGAGTGGGTGAAGCCCAGTAGGACGGTGTGAGTGGACTCAGGGAGGGAACATCATCTCCAGGAGAACTGTGGAACACCATTCGAGTAATTACGGCTCTCGAACTAAAGCACCTCATTCAGTACTCTTTGCCTCTGGTAGGAAAAATAGTTAGGGAAGTGTCTATTTAATAATTTCAAATAAAGTCATATATTGTCAAGTGTTATTAAATGTGTATTAATGGTTCCTTATCTTAGAGATATTGGGCTTATCATCCCCTTTGCCCTAGTGATCTAGTGTTCTTAATTATCCAGTACTCCTCCCCCCGTCCGTCCCGTGTTGAGGTGTTAGTATTGGGTGTGTCCCGCCTTATTCTTGTGAACTCTATAGTTCCCAAGTGGTGAGGATTATTCGAGTGACAGGCCAGGATCCTTGTACCACTCAATTGTCCCCTATACCTATCCTGGTAGGTTCATACCATATGCAAGACCTACGAATCTCACTTCGGTCCCCTGTCTGGTAACTCAGGGTTTTGGCAGCGTTACTCGGTAACTCATACGAAGGCGGTGACTACGAATATTTCTATCTTTCTATATCACTCTCCCTCACTAGTTTCTCCCTCACTCTTCCTTACTCTCTCACTCTGTCTGTCTGTCTGTCTGTCTGTCTGTCTGTCTGTCTGTCTGTCTGTCTGTCTGTCTGTCTGTCTGTCTCTCTCTCTCTCTCTCTCTCTCTCTCTCTCTCTCTCTCTCTCTCTCTCTCTCTCTCTCTCTCTCTCTCTCTCTCTCTCTCTCTCTCTCTCTCTCTCTCTCTCTCTCTCTCTCTCTCTCTCTCTCTCTCTCTCTCTCTCTCTCTCTCTCTCTCTCTCTCTCTCTCTCTCTCTCTCTCTCTCTCTCCTTAGTTTACTGGTTTACGTCCTCGTATGGCGGTCCGAGTGATAACATCTTACATGATCGGTAGAGCGTCCGTTATTACCATAGAAGGAGAGGAGATTGCACGGTTATTTCAGTGGTAGTAGCGGGTTGCGCGTTCGAGGTATTACATTTGAAGAGTCAACTAACACAACACCTGTACCCCTTATTAGACCCAAATATCTATCACCTCACCCAAAACTTTTTCACCTCACCTAAAGTCGAGTATATGTATAGATGTATTTTGCGTGTTTACAGGTTACAGCTGTGTGTGTAAACTAAAGTCTTTGAAAATGTAATAAGTTAGTACGAAACGCGTTCAGGCATCAGACCAGAAATAAAAATTAATTTTGGAGACTTGATTTTTCAATTACCATCAACAGTGAAAAGAAACATAAGAAATATTGAGAAAATTTGTGTTAGAATTATCAATATTACTTTTTTGGTCATCTTCAACAACATATGTTTACAAGAAGGACTGCTAACAATTATATATATACAGCTTTGTTCCGATCGGCTCGGAGACCCTCGGTTCGTGGGGAAAATGTGCATTGAAGTTCCTGAAGGAATTGGGGGACAAATTGATCAGCGCTACAAAAGACCAGAGAGCAAAAAGTTTCTTGTTCCAGCGCCTCAGTGTTGCGATTCAGAGGGGAAATGCCTGTTGCGTCTTGGGCACTAGTCCAACTTCAGAGGAATTCGAAGAAGTGTTTGACTTGCAACAATGATCGAACCCGTCTGTGACATTCATCAATGTTTCCCATTGTTGTGTTCTTCAAGAGATCCATAACCTTTAAGCACCTTTTTGCATTATTATTTTTGTATCAACCCATGTATATCTTGTAACCATCAAATGCATAATAAAGCATATATATATATATATATATATATATATATATATATATATATATATATATATATATATATATATATATATATATATATATATATAATATACATATATATATATATATATATATATATATATATATATATATATATATATATATATATATATATATATATATATATATATATATATTTCAAGTATTATTACAATTGCAAATTTTCACGTGAATAATTTCTATTACACGTTAACATCTTCTGCCATCTAGGTTCTGCAGGATGAAGACATCGCTTCATTACAGCCCTTCCTCAACATCGTGAACTGTTCAACAATGAACACAGAGCTGAGAACACGAGTACTAATATTAAATGCTAGAACACATACGTCTACTTGGGCTCACTATGCTCCATCTTTCACATTCAGGTTAACGAGTAGTACTGAAGTGAACAGCGAGATGTACATTTGGTTTTTGTCCCACAGACGTAGCCACACACTTGCACCTAACAATGCTAGGCAGCATATAAACATTTTCTTCTGTCCTCCATGGGTCTTGGACCTCCAGTAGAACTCTGTTAAACATATAGTTGAGTGACTTATTGAACAATCAACCACAGAGAGTGATTGTGACGCACTGTAGGGTCAGGTGATAGTTGTCTAACACAATCAGTATCTTCCCTCCGAGGCAAAGGTGGCACATCAAACACCTGAATGATTAATGTTTGGCTCATCTGAGCGTTAATTAACAAGATAAGCTCACGAGTTAGTATGGCCTAAAGTGCCGGCAGCCTCCTCCTCCTCCTCCCGTTGGTGCGTACTCACCTAGCTGTGTTTGCGGGGGTTGAGCTCTGGCTCTTTGGTCCCGCCTCTCAACTGTCAATCAACTGGTGTACAGGTTCCTGAGCCTTGCGTGCGATGCCTGCGGTGCCCTTGACGATGGCCTGCAGAGGGAGATGCCTACTCGGGGTGTTAGTAGTGTGTGCAGTATAACATATGGTGAAGTAGGTGTAGTCTGCACACTTACCTGTGTATTCATATACTATACTATACACACTACTAACACGTGTGTATACTGGGAACCCCTTAGTCTCCCGTGGCTGCAGGATGCCTACTGCTACACTATTATACTTCAGCGTGTCAGAGGCGGGAATGTTGCTTCTCATGATAAGACTCCATCACAAGCGACACAACTCAGGACGGCTCGAAACGTCGTCGTTTATCTACGAGGGTTGTTAGAGTGAGACAATCTGTACCAGGGTTGTTAGAGTGAGACAATCTGTACCAGGGTTGTTAGAGAAAGACAATCTGTACCAGGGTTGTTAGAGTAAGACAATCTGTACCAGGGTTGTTAGAGTAAGACAATCTGTACCAGGGTTGTTAGAGTAAGACAATCTGTACCAGGGTTGTTAGAGTAAGACAATCTGTACCTGGGTTGTTAGAGTATATTACCGGAGGAATCAAGAGCGAGAGAAAGAGAGACAGAGAGGGGGAGGAGAAAGAAGAGAAGAAGGGAAGAGGAGAGTGGGTAGATTGGGAAGCGAAGAGGAAAGAGCTGATAAGGATAAAGAGAAGAGAGGAAAGGGAGGGAGAGAGTGGGAAATTGGAAGAGAGAGCAGAGAAAGAGGAAGAGCGAGCAAAGAAAGGAGAAGAGAGAGCAGAGAAGGAGGAGGAGAGGAAGAGGTGGAGTAACCCCTGTGAACCGCTAGATACATCATTTAGTACTAAATATAAAATAGTAAGGAGCTTAATACTAGGCTCCTGCCACACGTTTTCATTAAAGCTCATTTAATTTCATCTACCGCTAAATTATAAGCTTCTGCGTTTAGGCAATATTCTTGAAAATATTCCAAGGTAAACCCATGAACCTTGGGTCGTAGGGGTAGATGGCAGACCTCAGCGAAGAGTGAACACTTCTGCTGAACATATATTTAACATGTGAACATATATTTACCATAACCTATCCTGGAAGTCAACAGAAACCCGCTAGACTTTATAATCAGAATGTAATCAGAATGCACTCTATATATGACTCCAAGCATCTTTAAATAAGTAAAAGACAACTTGGCATGAATCTAATTATGGAGCTGTGATAAATATGATTGTCTCCATTAGTTTCACCGATCAAGTGCTTCAAGTATGTATCGTGTCTGTTGGGTATCTATCTTAACCTGCTAAAAAAATTAATAAGAGTTCGTATATAAGAGGGTCAACATAAACTCACATTAACAGTATATTCTTGCTAATGAACATTTCCTGTGTACTTATCCATGATACAGTCTCTTAAGATATGATGCCGAGTTTTATATTTCGTTATTTGATATATTCGATGAAAATTTCAAAAGATAATATCATAAAGCGATCATTTTCGATAAGTTTAAAACGTGATCACATGTGATGAACCCAGCTCGAAAATAATGTTTGAGAGCAAATTTAAGGAAGCCAGATGTCAAATAGGGCGTGTGGAGAGTGACACGCTTTCCCAATCTCAGACACTGTGTTTAGATAACGACATTCAGGACTCTCACAGATATCATATGATACTCTGAGCTTCCCATAGAGAGTTGATGTCGCACCGGAAGGAGATAGAAGTGTAAACTCTATAGTTAGAATATCAGTCAGCTGCTACACAGTCAACAGTACTCAGTCAGCTGCTACAGTCAACAGTACTCAGTCAGCTGCTACACAGTCAACAGTACTCAGTCAGCTGCTACACAGTCAACAGTACTCTGTCAGCTGCTACAGTCAACAGTACTCAGTCAGCTGCTACAGTCAACAGTACTCAGTCAGCTGCTACACAGTCAACAGTACTCAGTCAGCTGCTACACAGTCAACAGTACTCAGTCAGCTGCTACACAGTCAACAGTACTCTGTCAGCTGCTACAGTCAACAGTACTCAGTCAGCTGCTACAGTCAACAGTACTCAGTCAGCTGCTACACAGTCAACAGTACTCAGTCAGCTGCTACACAGTCAACAGTACTCAGTCAGCTGCTACACAGTCAACAGTACTCAGTCAGCTGCTACACAGTCAACAGTACTCAGTCAGCTGCTACACAGTCAACAGTACTCAGTCAGCTGCTACAGTCAACAGTACTCAGTCAGCTGCTACACAGTCAACAGTACTCAGTCAGCTGCTACACAGTCAACAGTACTCAGTCAGCTGCTACACAGTCAACAGTACTCAGTCAGCTGCTACACAGTCAACAGTACTCAGTCAGCTGCTACACAGTCAACAGTACTCAGTCAGCTGCTACACAGTCAACAGTACTCAGTCAGCTGCTACACAGTCAACAGTACTCAGTCAGCTGCTACACAGTCAACAGTACTCAGTCAGCTGCTACACAGTCAACAGTACTCAGTCAGCTGCTACACAGTCAACAGTACTCAGTCAGCTGCTACACAGTCAACAGTACTCAGTCAGCTGCTACACAGTCAACAGTACTCAGTCAGCTGCTACACAGTCAACAGTACTCAGTCAGCAGCTACACAGTCAACAGTACTCAGTCAGCTGCTACACAGTCAACAGTACTCAGTCAGCTGCTACACAGTCAACAGTACTCAGTCAGCTGCTACACAGTCAACAGTACACAGTCAGCTGCTACACAGTCAACAGTACTCTAAACAGCAAGTTTTCCCTTCAGAACCAAAACATTTCACCAGACACGTGTAGTATATCACACTAAGCGCTCTTCTCGCTAACATTTTTCTATGCATTATCTGCCTCGATTCATCCGGCTTTTCCCTAAACGTTTCCTATCTTTTGGTGTTTCTTCGTCTCCTTGGCCGGTTGAGCCAGACGTATGAAGCTCGAGCGATCCTCACGCTACACACGACTCAGCTAATGAGAAAAATACTTGCATAAATTAGAGGAAGTCCTTGACGCTAAGGTGAGGCACTTGCTGTCTTATCTGAGGCAAGGGACTCGTGTATAGTGTCAGCCTGTTGTACTGCCTCTCCCATCTTATATATCATGAGCCTGTTGTACTGCCTCTCCCATCTTATATATCATGAGCCTGTTGTACTGCCTCTCCCATCTTATATATCATGAGCCTGTTGTACTGCCTCTCCCATCTTATATATCATGAGCCTGTTGTAGTGCCTCTCCCAGCTCCCATCTTATATATCATGAGCCTGTTGTACTGCCTCTCCCATCTTATATATCATGAGCCTGTTGTAGTGCCTCTCCCAGTTCCCATCTTATATATCATGAGCCTGTTGTACTGCCTCTCCCAGCTCCCATCTTATATATCATGAGCCTGTTGGTGTTTGACAAGGGAGAGCGCGGGAGGGCTCCAGTCGTCATGTCTACTACGGTGTACTGTTTGTTCTACTATGGTTAGTCACGGAGCTTGGTTAACAGGCTCCAGGACTAATTAATCCTTATAGAGGATCATTTGTGAGGTGGTTACAGTACCCTACACGCTTGGGGGTGATCCTGGGCAGCAGAGGGCTCGAATCCAGGTTGGATCAAAAATGTTTTTAGGGATTAGTGCTCGTGCAGCCTTTGTGTCATATACATAAATATATATATGCGAACAAGCCTGAATGGTCCCCAGGCATATATGCAACTGAAAACTCCACACCCCAGAAGTGACTCGAACCCATACTGCCAGGAGTACTATGCAACTGGTGTACAGGAGACCTTAACCACTCGACCATCACGACCGTACTAAAGATGATGGTACCCAAGGCTATTTGCCCATCATCTCGACGGCACTTTGATAGTAATCTTTGGCATAGGTTTTTTATGAAATCACCTCATTTTTGGGGCCACGTGCGCAACACAAATGCGAACAAGCCTGAATGGTCCCCAGACATATATGCAACTGAAAACTCCACACCCTTTAAGATCCTTAAGAACGAAGATGTACCGATGATCTAATTAACTGTACTTGGTTGATTTGTATCTTTCTCTGTGTGTCGCCGCTGCTCCTGCTGTGCCGGCAGAGAGGTTGATGTATGTGGTTGCCAGGGTGGATACGCAAGTATAGTCCTACGCCAACTGTCTGCCACCCTTCCACGGGCGCAGTGTGATTCCGTCTGGTCGGCCGGCAAAGCTAACAGAATCACGGTTCAATAGATTGCGGGGCTCTCTCTCTCTGCTGGACACTGGGCAAAGGCAAGGCTTCTCGTAATGATGTCATTGACTTCGTCGTGTCTAGAGTGCCAACCGCTAGATTTTCCACAGTGCAGGCCATGCAATCCATATTCGTCAGCATCTGTCTCACCGCAAATACACCTATGAACAGTGTTGATAGGGGCAGCAAGGCGGAGAACGACTGCAAAACGGAGCTCCTGCGGATCAAGACGTGTGCTTGTCGCAGACATAGGGACTGCCAAAAGAAAGTCCCTTGCATGGGGAGCCTGCACGATCACTGGGGGTTGTTGCTGCCTCCAGCAAAGCTGTGGCTTCGTTGTCTACAATGGAGCTGCCCCTACTGGATTGTTTATTGACTTTCGGCATGGCTGGACTGAGTGCTGGGTCTGCCATGGCACCCTATTTCGTGTCGCATTCCGTGTAGTGGGAGTCCTGTATCCCTGCTGTCACACAGGTTGTCAGGTAGAATTTCCTTAACCAGGTCATCTAATGCTGAGGAGGAAGACAGGAAGGCTGGGACAGCAATTTGGGTGGCAGTGCGGACACCCAAGCCACCGAGCCTGACAGGAAGAGTGGCTTGTTTCCACTGGCGTTCGTTGAGGGAGAGGTTAACAACTTTTTTTAGCATGGTCTTCAATAATAGGTCATTCTCTTCAAGCTTTGGGCTGTCGTAGTATGGGGCGCACCTCAGAATGTAGGTTAGCCTCGGAAGGGATAGGCATTTAGTGAGGAGATATAAAGCATCATGGGCGTCGATGTCATCTATTCTGTCTCCCATCCTTCTAAGGTCTGTCATTTTCTTATCAAAGATCTCAATGGCGTTAGACCCGAGGAGGGCTCCAAGGAGATAGTTGTTCACAACACTCTCCTTGGAGATTGGAGAGTCTACTATGCTATCTACTAGTGGAGTCTACTATGCTATCAAATTTCATTTTTATTTCTAGTCTGACGCGACACTTGAACGCGTTTCGTAATAACTTATTACATTTTCAAAGACTTTAGTTTACACTCACACAACTATAACCTACAAACACTAAACAGAGTTCTACTATGCTATCATTTAAACAGCTTTTATCTTATATACCCGCATTTGGGTGAGGTAATATCTTACAACAGTTTTGGATGAGGTGAACAAAACTTTCAACATAAGATAGAGCAAACTTTCAACACAAGACAGAACACGGTGCAATGGGTATAAACTGTGTAAATTAAAGTTAAGAATGGAAGTAACTGCAATGGATCTATTGGCCCATATGCTTTGATGCTTCTATATTGGTGTGGAGTCTTGAAGTGGGTAGAATATAGTTGTGCATTAATTGGCTGTTGATTGCTGGTGTTGACTTCTTGATGTGTAGTGCCTCGCAGATGTCAATATCGCTAAATTTTGAAGAATTAATCTTTGAATTACCATCGACAGTGAAAAGAAACGTAAGAAATATTGAGAAAATTCGCGTTAGAATTATTAATCTTACTTTTCGGTCACATATATATATATATATATATATATATATATATATATATATATATATATATATATATATATATATATATATTAGCCAGAACGCACTTCTCGACCTACTATGCTAGGCCCGATTTGCCTAATAAGCCAAGTTTCCCTGAATTAATATATTTTCTCTAATTTTTTTCTTATGAAATGATAAAGCTACCCATTTCATTATGTATGAGGTCAATATTTTTTTATTGGAGTTAAAATTAACGAAGATATATGACCGAACCTAACCAACCCTACCTAACCTAACCTAACCTATCTTTATAGGTTAGGTTAGGTTAGGTAGCCGAAAACGTTAGGTTAGGTTAGGTTAGGTAGGTTAGGTAGTCGAAAAACAATTAATTCATGAAAACTTGGCTTATTAGGCAAATCGGGCCTTGCATAGTAGGCATAGAAGTGAGTTCTGGCTACTAGGTACGACATATATATATATATATATATATATATATATATATATATATATATATATATATATATTGTGACGATAATCTCCTTCAAGAGATTGAGCCTGCTCTTCCCTTCATAATTACGTCGTCACAATTATATAATACGACTATGGAAGAAATGTCCAACAACGACAACAACACCAGCAAGGCTTGCCAGGGTGAGCAAAACGTATGCAGCCAGCCACCTGTTCGAACTCCAACCACCAAACTACCCGTTGATCGCTACGGCTCCGCTGATTGGTCGCCGGTCTGGCTGCACCTGCCTCGCCCCCCCCCAATACTACCTGATGTCTGGGGTCGCCCCAACATCAGTCCTCAGAATGTTCAGTGCTTTCGTGGCCATCACACCTCCCAGCTAGACTCTAGCGTGTACTGAGAGAGGTGGTGGCTTTAAGCCAATATTCCAGCACCTCCCACTTAACTTTTGTATTGCACTTCTTGTTATTTTGCCTTAACGTAACTTTTCATTGTGTCATTTAAGTATTCTTATTATTTTGATTCATTGATTTTATTATAAGAATTTGTTTGTGCATTTTATTCATGTTTTGATTTATTTAACGTAATTAAAATTTCATTGTTAAAGTTTTACTTGTGTTTTGTGTGTCTTCTCCTTACCTTACCACAGACGAAGTTCCAGTTTTTCTATTTTTTTATAACTATGTGACGAGGCCATACCCCTAGCCTTAAACAGCCGAACACCAACGCGTTACCGTCACAAGATATATGGGGGGCCTGTCCTAGGAGCTTCACTCAGGTACTGGTGCCAAGTGGTAATTTATGGTAAGCGTATTTAACTTTGTTAACGTAGCTTTACTATTTTTCATTCAATTTCATTTTTTATAAGGTGCGGTGTATTGTGCATTACGAGAGTAACATATAGTGAAGGTGAGACAACTTTGGATTACGTGGTGACTGTAGGCCTCAGTCATACTCTTAATTGGTCATCTCTCCCTCCATGTTATTACTCGTATTTACCATCTATGTCCCTTGAATATTTCTCATTCTGACAGATCATCATATTGGTACCCTGGTACTGTGGTCTGCCCCGGGTCAAGAGTACCCAATCTTCTGCAATCTGACTGTAGGAGGACAAAGAGGGCCATAGTTCCTCTAGCTCGAACTTTAGTTGCTGAATTGGGACCTCAGCAGCAGTTCTCGTCACCAGTTGACACCTCGCACCCCTACACGTCAGTCAGAGATGATGATACATACAACGGTAGGGAATTAGCTTATTTTTTCAGAGCACAAAAGTTCGCTAATTCTGTAAGTATCATATTAAATTCAGTGGGAAAAACTTGCTTTATGTCCTATAGAGACTTGGCAAGGTATGCCTACATCCTTGGACTACCAATTTTACTTTTGAAGCATTTAACTGTTTCATTTGTTTTCGAAACTCTGTTTCATTTGTTAGTAGGATTTTCTTGCCCTTATTCTCTTACATGAGTACCGGGTACAAGATTTCCTGCGCCCTTGATTTAATTTAATCATTTAATATCTTTCACTTAACGTTAATTGTTAAAGATCACACAGGATAGGTACCAGTTGCCACGTTGTCCTGTTTCTGACATTTCATTATTGAACATTCGTGTACCTTTATTTGCTAATTTCACCATGTTTCGTCTCCAAACTTTCCGTGCAAATCCAGCAGGTGAAATAGGGACTTTAAGTCGTGCCAAGAGGACTGAACTACAAACTCTTGCACATGAGTATCAACTAGAAGTTCCCTACCAAGCCAACAAAAATGACCTACACAACCTGTTGCTGGATTACTATTTAGAGCAAGGTAAGATAGACTCTGAAACTCATGAAACTTACTATATTGCAGATAAAACTGACTTGGCAACGATGAAACTTAAACTAGAGCTGGCCAAGATTGAACGCGAACAACAAGAACGAGCGGCTGCCATACGAAGAGAAGAACAAGAACGAGAAATCACCCTCCGAGAACGTGAAGCTGCCTTGAGGAGAGAAGAACACGAACGTGGACTCGCCCTCCAGGAACGTGAGGTTGCACTACTCCAGGAGCGGGAACGAGTACAGCTTGAAACACTCCAGGAGCGGGAACGCTTACAGCTTGAAACCAAACAACGCGAGTTGGAAATACAACGCGAACATGACAAGCAACAAGCGACTCTGGCTCTAGAGTGTCGTCAACGTGAAATCGCCTTGGAAACTTCACACTTCACTCAACGCCAACAAGCTACTGCCAATCTTCCCGTCAGTTTTAATATATCACATGCAAGTAAGTTAATGCCATCCTTTGTAGAAGCAGAAGTTGATGTGTTCTTTACCACCTTTGAAACCCTTGCTAATCAACTCAGTTGGCCTGTCGACCAATGGGCCACACTTCTCAGAGTCCATCTTACAGGTAGAGCTGCAGTCACACTCAGTACTTTGGCGTCTGAGAATGACTACTACACTCTGAAACAAGCAGTGTTGGACGCCTACCTACTTTCCACCGAAAGTTATAGAAGGAAATTCCGTGACCACCTGAAGGCAAGTACCACTACCTTCCTCGAGTTTGCTAACACGAAACGGAGGTATTTCATGAAATGGCTGGAAGCAGCACATGTCTCTACTTTTACAGAACTCGTCAACCTGATGCTTGTTGAAGAATTCTTGAGACGTGTGCCGCCTCCTGTCCGCCTCTACTTAGCAGATAAAGAAGAAACCGACTACCTGAAGTGTGCTAAGTCGGCTGACACTTACAGCCTCATCCACCGGCTGACACCTGAACCATCCTCCAGTAAGAAGTCGTGGTACAGTTACGAGAAGGTGAGCCCCGATCAAGCTGGTTCACAACTGTACTGCAAGTATTGTAGACTCTATGGACATACCATAGACAAGTGTGGTAAGTCTCAATACAAGGGAACCACTGACCAACAACGACCCAAACCAACTCCTCCTAAGTCCGGTAAGCCTGTGATGAATGTTGGTGTTGATGTTAATGATCTTTCTCTTTTCAGTAACCACCTGTATACTGGAACTGTCTCTGCCAACGGTTCAAATCCGGAGGGACGTTTCAAATTGAAGATCTTGAGGGACACAGCGGCTCTACAATCGATCATTTTGAAGTCGGCTGTGCCCAACATCGTCTACACCGGGGAAACAGTCTTCATCACTGACCTCACTGCTACCACTCCATACCCTCTCGCCAGAGTCCACCTGGATTGTCCCTACGTGAACGGGGAAGTCCAAGTCGCCGTCAGGGAAAAGCCTTTTCCCATGCCTGGAGTGCAACTTCTCCTAGGCAATGACTTGGCAGAAGACCTGCAACCGACCAACCTGATCGTCATGGACAAACCCCAGGTGTGTAACTCTGTGCCAAGTAACCCTATTCTTGAGTATGTTCCAGCAGAGGTTCAAGAGAGTGATGAAGTTTCTCCTCCGGTTCTCGTGACCACCCGTGCACAAGCCGCACGTCCACAGCCAGCTGACTCTACTGCTACCGCTGTCCCTCAAGACCCTCAGAAACTACCCCCGCATCTGACCAAGTTGGAGTTCCGTAAGTTGCAGAGGGAAGATCTTACTTTAACACCATTGTTTTTCCAGGCTGAGACTCAACCCGACAGTATTCCTGGGTTCTTCCTAGAGAACGACTTGCTCTACCGCAGATATAGACCCAGTAAACTGAAGGAGGAGGACGATTGGGCCAACATCGAACAACTTGTGATTCCCACCAGCCTGCGGCCCACTATTCTACACCTGGCCCACGGAGCATTCTCCCACTACGGCTTCAACAAGACTTACCATGGGATTCGCCAAGACTACTACTGGCCAGGTATGGTAAATAACGTCAAACAGTACGTAAAACAGTGTCATACATGTCAGATGGCAGGCAAACCGAACGTCTCCATTCCCAGAGCACCACTGATTCCCATACAGGTGCCTGCGGAACCTTTCCACAGACTCATAATAGACTGTGTTGGTCCTTTACCTCGGACCAGTTCAGGTAACGCCTACATCCTAACCATCCTGTGTCCTACCACCAGATTTCCCATAGCAGTTCCAGTGAAGAACATCACGGCTGCTACGGTTATCAAACATCTATTGAAGATCTTCACTCAATACGGATTTCCCAGGGAGATTCAAAGTGACTGTGGCACCAACTTCACCAGTGATCTCTTCAAAAGGACACTGGAGGAGTTCAACATCAAACAGGTATTGTCCAGCCCCTATCATCCTGCTTCACAGGGTTCTCTTGAACGTAGTCATCAGACCATCAAAGCACTCTTGAAAAAGTTTTGTAGTGAAACCTCAAAGGATTGGGATAAGCAGATTGACCTAATAATGTGTATTTTCAGAAGTCTCCCCAATGAGTCCCTAGGAGTATCTCCTTATGAGATGCTCTACGGCCGTAAGTGCCGTACTCCCCTTAAGGCTTTCAAAGACTCTCTCAGAGATGCCACCTTCAGTGAGCATCAGAATGTGCCCCAGTTTCTTCAAAACCTTCAACACATTCTAGAGAGAGTCCACCGCTTTGCCCATGATAATCTATTGAAAGCCCAGGTGAGAATGAAGACTCATTACGACCAGACCAGCAAAGTAAGAAAATTCAAGCCGGGAGACTTCGTCCTTGCTTATTTCCCTATCCCAGGTTCACCTTTACAAAACAGATTTTCAGGACCCTACTGCGTCAAAGAGTGCAGAAACAACAACACATACGTCATAGAGACTCCAGATAGGCGGCGGAAGACCCAGCTGTGCCACGTCAACCTCCTGAAGCAATATAATGGTACTCCTCCCACTGTCTTGATTAATTGTTCTACCTTCACAGAACCCTACATCCACAGTGAGACCATCCCGGCTTCTTCTCCCGAAAGCACTGACAAGGAGTCGGCGCTTTCTAATTCCAAAATCCTTAATGATCTTCCCAAATGCTTTCAGGATAATACTCGTGCTCCTATGCCCTCTTCTAATTCCACTCTCACCTCGTCAGATAAGCCCTTCATCCTCCATGTCGACGCCAATGGTACCGACGATGGTGATGTCGTGATGCAGCAACGAGGCGAGAAGAATACACCTGTCAGCAACTACTGCTACAAGGAACGACGGAACAATTGGCAAGGAGCTACTCTTCCTCATCCTGAAGCTTCAGCACTTCACTCCACACCTGAAAAGTGCTCGGTCCACCATCAATACGGACCACACCACCCTACACCTCCTGCAGCACGCCCACTTCTCATCTCAACGTCTTCTACTATGGGCTTGCTACCTGCAGAAATTCAACCTGGAGACACGCTATACCAAGAGTCTGACAACATCTTAGCCCATGATCTCTCCAGAGTTTATGAAGTAGAAGCCACTCCATCCATTACTCCACCACATAACGACGTACTTCTTCCAGAACCGCAGGCTTCGGGGGAGAGTTGTGACGATAATCTCCTTCAAGAGATTGAGCCTGCTCTTCCCTTCATAATTACGTCGTCACAATTATATAATACGACTATGGAAGAAATGTCCAACAACGACAACAACACCAGCAAGGCTTGCCAGGGTGAGCAAAACGTATGCAGCCAGCCACCTGTTCGAACTCCAACCACCAAACTACCCGTTGATCGCTACGGCTCCGCTGATTGGTCGCCGGTCTGGCTGCACCTGCCTCGCCCCCCCCCAATACTACCTGATGTCTGGGGTCGCCCCAACATCAGTCCTCAGAATGTTCAGTGCTTTCGTGGCCATCACACCTCCCAGCTAGACTCTAGCGTGTACTGAGAGAGGTGGTGGCTTTAAGCCAATATTCCAGCACCTCCCACTTAACTTTTGTATTGCACTTCTTGTTATTTTGCCTTAACGTAACTTTTCATTGTGTCATTTAAGTATTCTTATTATTTTGATTCATTGATTTTATTATAAGAATTTGTTTGTGCATTTTATTCATGTTTTGATTTATTTAACGTAATTAAAATTTCATTGTTAAAGTTTTACTTGTGTTTTGTGTGTCTTCTCCTTACCTTACCACAGACGAAGTTCCAGTTTTTCTATTTTTTTATAACTATGTGACGAGGCCATACCCCTAGCCTTAAACAGCCGAACACCAACGCGTTACCGTCACAATATATATATATATATATATATATATATATATATATATATATATATATATATATACCTAGAAGGGGTACCACCTTTGGTGCAAGTGTAGGGACCCATAGCCTCGGAGAAGAAAATAAAGAGTACTCAGAGAAGACCTTGTGGATCCTCACTGAACACTTTGATATTTTCTTCTCCTACCACCCCTATTCTTTTGGTATGTGTGTATATTTATCTAACTTTATTTGAAAATGTCATTACACAAAAAAAGTTACAATATTGATTACATGCAGGGTACAAGGCTGCTTGTCACAAGTTGAAAAGCTCCTCCAGCTCCTCAGATGGCGGGCAGGAACCGTGGATGCAGTGAGCATTTCCTCTCTGGATGGCCACACTAAGGCGCTGAAAAAGAAAACTGGCAGCTCTAGGGTCTCTAGTTGTTTCGATTAGCTTAGACCCCAACTCCTTCAAAAAGCTAGCAGCACTTTTACCCCAGGCACCAAGTGTCTCTGAGGCGATGGGGACAAAATTGTAGTGGTGCTCAAGGTCTCTGTATTTGCGTGACTTGGCCGCTTCCCGGTGATTGGCAGCTCCTCCTGCTTGTGTAGCACTGAAGTCAACATAGGTATTGGCTAAAGTTGAAACGCAAGTGTAGTCCCACACCAACTGTCTACCATTCTTCCAGGGGTTCACCGTGATTCCGTCTGGGCGACCGACAGGCTCATCAGAGTTGCGGGACATATATATATATATATATATATATATATATATATATATATATATATATATATATATATATATATATATACATATATTATGAAATATAACCGAAAAAGTAAGATTTATAATTCTAACACGAATTTTCTCGATCTTTCTTACGTTTCTTTTCACTGTTGATGGTAATTCAAAGATCAATTCTCCAAAATTCATTTTTATTTCTAGTCTGACGCGACACTTGAGCGCGTTTCGTAAAACTTATTACATTTTCAAAGACTTTAGTTTACACAAACACACACAACTTTTAACTGAATAGAGCTTAAACATCTTTCGAGTTTTTATACCTACATTTGGGTGAAGTAACATGTTACAATAGTTTTGGATGAGGTGAAAATAAACTTTTAACACAAGACAGAACACGAAACAATGAAATACAAACAGGTATTAAAAGTAGGTAACTGCAGAAGGCCTATTTTTATTGGCCCACATTTCTTGATGCTTCTATATTGGAGCGGAGTCTTGAAGTGGGTAGAATATAGTTGTGCATTAATTGGCTGTTGATTGCTGGTGTTGACTTCTTGATGTGTAGTGCCTCGCAGACGTCGAGCCGCCTGCTATCGCTGTGTCTATCGATGATTTCTGTGTTGTTTACTAAGATTTCTCTGGAGATGGTTTGGTTGTGGGAAGAGGCTATATGTTCCTTAATGGAGCCCTATTGCTTATGCATCGTTAAACGCCTGGAAAGAGATGTTGTTGTCTTGCCTATATACTGAGTTTTTTGAGGTTTACAATCCCCAAGAGGGCATTTGAAGGTATAGACGGCGTTGGTCTCTTTTAGAATGTTCTGCTTTGTGTCTGAAGAGTTTCTCATGAGTAGGCTGGCCGTTTTTTTGGTTTTATAGTAAATTGTCAGTTGTATCTTCTGATTTTTGTCTGTAGGGATAACGTTTCTACTGACAATATCTTTCAGGACCCTTTCCTCCGTTTTATGGGCTGTGGAAAAGAAGTTCCTGTAAAATAGTCTAATAGGGGGTACAGGTGTTGTGTTAGTTGTCTCTTCAAGTTCATGTCGACATGAACTTGAAACCGGCCATATACTGCAGGTATGTTGACGACATTTTTACACAGGTACCTGATGCAAGACATCTGCACGAGCTGAAGGAGGCATTTGAGCAGAATTCTGTGTTGCGTTTCACTTACAAGATGGAGAAGGATGGGAAGCTGCCCTTTCTAGATGTAACAGTCATGGAAAGGAGCGGAGTTTTCCACACTGCAGTCTACACTAAGGAAACAAACATAGGAATGTGCCTGAATGCCAACAGTGACTGCCCGGACAGGTACAAGAGGAGTGTTGTTAACGCTTATGTCGACCGTGCCCTCAGCCACAGCTCAGAATGGAAGCAAGTCGACGAAGAACTCTGTAGGGTAAGGCAGGTCCTAGTCAACAACGGCTTCTCCAATGGTTTCGTGGAAGACATCATAAGAAGGAAAGTGAAACGCCATGCAACCTCTGAAGAGACAACTAACACAACACCTATACCCCCTATTAGACTATTTTACAGGAACTTCTTTTCCACAGCCCATAAAACGGAGGAAAGGGTCCTGAAAGATATTGTCAGTAGAAACGTTATCCCTACAGACAAAAATCAGAAGATACAACTGACAATTTACTATAAAACCAAAAAAACGGCCAGCCTACTCATGAGAAACTATCCAGACACAAAGCAGAACGTTTTATAAGAGACCAACGTCGTCTATGCCTTCAAATGCCCTCTTGGGGATTGTAAGTCTCAAAAAACTCAGTATATAGGCAAGACAACAACATCTCTTTCCAGGCGTTTAACGATGCATAAGCAACAGGGCTCCATTAAGGAACATATAGCCTCTTCCCACAACCAAACCATCACCAGAGAAATCTTAGTAAACAATACAGAAATCATCGATAGACACAGCGATTGCAGGCGGCTCGACGTCTGCGAGACACTACACATCAAGAAGTCAACACCAGCAATCAACAGCCAATTAATGCACAACTATATTCTACCCACTTCAAGACTCCGCTCCAATATAGAAGCATCAAGAAATGTGGGCCAATAAAAATAGGCCTTCTGCAGTTACCTACTTTTAATACCTGTTTGTATTTCATTGTTTCATGTTCTGTCTTGTGTTAAAAGTTTATTTTCACCTCATCCAAAACTATTGTAACATGTCACTTCACCCAAATGTAGGTATAAAAACTCGAAAGATGTTTAAGCTCTATTCAGTTAAAAGTTGTGTGTGTTTATGTAAACTAAAGTCTTTGAAAATGTAATAAGTTTTACGAAACGCGCTCAAGTGTCGCGTCAGACTAGAAATAAAAATGAATTTTGGAGAATTGATCTTTGAATTACCATCAACAGTGAAAAGAAACGTAAGAAAGATCGAGAAAATTCGTGTTAGAATTATTAATCTTACTTTTTCGGTCATATTTAATAATATATGTTTACAGGAAAGACTGCTACCAAAATATACTAATATATATATATATATATATATATATATATATATATATATATATATATATATATATATATATATATATATATATATATATATATATATATATATATATATATATATATATATATATAGTGAGGATACCACCTCTGGTGCCAATGAGGGGACCCATAGCCTCGGTGAAGAAAATAAGAAGTATTCAGAGGAGACCTTGTGGTCTCTCACTGAACACTAATATTATCTTCTCCTACCACCCCCATTCTTTTGTATGTACACATATATATTTGCTTTATTTGAACCTTGTTACAAAAAAGGAGTTACATATAGGTTACAAAGATAGTTATCATAGGTTGTCGAGTTCCTCCAGCTCCTCAGATGGCGGGCAGGAACCCTGGATGCAGTGCGCATTTCCCCTCTGTATCGCCACGCTGAGGCGCTGGAAAAGAAAGCTGGCAGCTCTAGGGTCCCTTGTTGTTTCAATGAGCCTAGAGCGCAGTTCCTTCAAAAAACTGGTAGCACTTTTACCCCAGGCGCCGAGTGTCTCAGAAGCAATGGGGACAAAATTGAAGTGGTGATCCAGTTCTCTATACTTACGGGATTTGGCTGCTTCCCTGTGGGTGGCAGCGCCACCTGGTTGTGCAACACTGAGGTTATTGTAGGTATTAGCCAGGGTTGATACGCACGTGTAGTCCCATACCAACTGCTTGCCATTCTTCCAGGGGTTCACTGTGATACCATCCTGGCGACCAATAAGAGCATCAGAGTTACGGGGCGTTAGGTAACGGGGCTCTCTTTCAGCTGGGCATCCAGCTGTGGTGAGGCTCCTCTTGATGATGTCGTTAACTTCACTGTGTCTCGAGTGCCATCCCCCTGTGCTTTGGCAGAGTAGGCCATGGTGGCCGTACCTGTCAGCCACCACCTCGCCGCAAATACACCTATATCTGGTGTGGATTGGGGCAGCAAGGCGAAGGGCCACAGCAATTCGGAGGGCGTGTGGTGTGAGACGCGTGCCAGTTGCCGACATTGGGGTTGCTAACAGGAAATCCCCTGCATGTGGGGCTGCTACTGCTGTGAGGCGAGCAATGTCGTGTTGTGTTGTTGCAGCACCCAGGCACTCTGCAGCAACTTGGTCTACAATGGGGCCATCCCAGCTGGATTGCTTGTGGGCTTTCGGGGATGGTGGTTGAGGTAATGGGCCTGCACGAGAGGCCCACTCTGTGGCACAGCGTGTAAAATTGGGATCATGTACACCTGCCAGCTGATGTAAGTGGGCAGGTAGAATTTCCTTCACAAGGTCGTCGGATGCTGATAAGGAGGACAGGAAGGCTGGAACAGCGATTTGCGTTGCTGTTCGAACTCCGAGGCCCCCAAGTCTTACGGGAAGAGTAAGGAAGAGTCTTACGGGAAGAGTAAGGAAGAGTATATATATATATATATATATATATATATATATATATATATATATATATATATATATATATATATATATATATATATATATATATAAAATTCTCCTGGGCATTTGGAGACTCGAACCACCGACTCCACGAGCGTGAGGCAGAAGCTCTATCAACTGGGCTATGAGTAGTCTTAAAAAGGAACGATTCCAGAAGCAATTAACCGCTGCCCAACTGGAAATTTTCACCTTTCCCTGAAGCTCCGAGGAATTAATGATCGACGACCACGTCACATAAATTGTCAACTACACTACCGCGGAAGCATGAGACAGAGATAAGTATTACGGGAATGGCAGGGAAGAATGTTTTCAGTGCAAAGACAGTACAAAAGTTGATGAAACTAGAACAAATGGCTTCTCCATACCTAGCTTTGAAAAGATGAATGACAAAAGACCAGTTATTAATTATCAACAATTGCAAAGGTTATGCTGAAGAGCTTGAGATAGGTCCTGCCAATTCTGCTAGATAATAACAATTTAGTAACAGCACACACATGCTCATCAACCCTTGCTACGAAACACTTCAGGTGTAGATCAGTGTTAGCAAGCTGCACCTCTGCAGGCCGAGCCGACCTCTAACCTATGCTCTCACGTGCACTTTTCTTTGATTCTTCCTTTACACACTTCGGAGATTTTATCGTTTAAAACCACTTAAGCTCGGCGGCTTCCCTGTACACAAGTCCTAATCCATTTTAGACTTCAATCACTCTGCGACACTCAAGGCGTGACATGTTATACAATACTCCAGGCCCCAGCCATTGCCACCAGACAACATAATCACATAAAGCTACAGAAATTAGGTCAGAAAACAATTTTCCCAGTAACGCTGAGCCCTGCGGGAAGATTACCGGCCCTGCCAGAGACGAGATAACATCACTAAGCAGAAGTAAAGATCGTGGACCGCAACACATTTACCTGCAAACAGGAGTTGCGACAAACCAGGTCCCGGTGGCATTCTGTTACTGGCATCTCGCCGGTCGATTTTATCTTGGAATATTTTCTGGTAAGTGATGGTCAGGCAGCCAGAGTGTTGCTGCTCTGGTGTGTGGCCTCCTGGGCCTCGCCCCGGTGATGGTCAGGCAGCCAGAGTGTTGTTGCTCTGGTGTGTGGCCTCCTGGGCTTCGCTCCGGTGGTGGTCAGGCAGCCAGAGTGTTGTTGCTCTGGTGTGTGGCCTCCTGGGCTTCGCTCCGGTGGTGGTCAGGCAGCCACGGGTCCTGAGTGTTGTTGCTCTGGTGTGTGGCCTTCTGGGCCTTGCCTCGGTGGTGGTCAGGCAGCCACGGGTCCTGAGTGTTGTTGCTCTGGTGTGTGGCCTCCTGGGCCTCGCCCTGGTGATGGTCAGGCAGCCAGAGTGTTGTTGCTCTGGTGTGTGGCCTCCTGGGCTTCGCTCCGGTGGTGGTCAGGCAGCCACGGGTCCTGAGTGTTGTTGCTCTGGTGTGTGGCCTCCTGGGCCTCGCCTCGGTGGTGGTCAGGCAGCCACGGGTCCTGAGTGTTGTTGCTCTGGTGTGTGGCCTGGGCCTCGCCTCGGTGGTGGTCAGGTCGCTACGGGTCCTGAGTGTTGTTGCTCTGGTGTGTGGCCTCCTGGGCCTCGCCTCGGTGGTGGTCAGGCAGCCACGGGTCCTGAGTGTTGTTGCTCTGGTGTGTGGCCTCCTGGGCATCGCCTCGGTGGTGGTCAGGCAGCTACGGGTCCTGAGTGTTGTTGCTCCGGTTTGTGGCCTCCTGGGCCTCGCCTCGGTGGTGGTCAGGCAGCCACGGGTCCTGAGTGTTGTTGCTCTGGTGTGTGGCCTCCTGGGCCTCGCCTCGGTGGTGGTCAGGCAGCTACGGGTCCTGAGTGTTGTTGCTCTGGTGTGTGGCCTCCTGGGCCTCGCCCCGGTGGTGGTCAGGCAGCCACAGGTCCTGAGTGTTGTTGCTCTGGTGTGTGGCCTCCTGGGCCTCGCCCTGGTGGTGGTCAGGCAGCCACGGGTCCTGAGTGTTGTTGCTCTGGTGTGTGGCCTCCTGGGCCTCGCCCTGGTGGTGGTCAGGCAGCCACGGGTCCTGAGTGTTGTTGCTCTGGTGTGTGGCCTCCTGGGCTTCACCCTGGTGGAACCTCATGGTAATATGTTGTGAAGTATTCTGATATATGTTAATGAACATCGCACAATAAATAATGAGGTTTGTTTTCAGACCTGAAAGTCATAACCGTATAGGTTAGCCCTAATATTAGGCAGTTGGTTATTAACGTGGCAATGTTTATTTGTTGAGCTGAACCTGTGTAATGTCTTAACTTTATTTTACCAGCTAAATCATTTCATCGTTTCTTGGACAGTCGAACATTTACAAGCCATTTTACATTTACATTTACATAACATTAATCTTCAGAGCCCCTTTCTTTCATCCCTGCCACACACCCTACACATCCCCCCACACACACCATACACAGCCCCCCCCGACACACTCACACGCTCCCCACAGACGCCCCTTCCTTCTCCAACCAATGGCCTCCGTCCCGCACTTCCACATACCCCTCCTGCTCCCTCATCCCCAGCCCTAATTGACCCCTAACCCCAGACCCTCTCAGTCACACCACCCCAGACCCTCCTAGCTTCTCCATACTGATCCTCCGAGCCCCCTCTCACCCCAGATCCCACAGGTCCTCCTCCCTAGGCCCTCCGTCCCCAGACATCCCTTGTCCCCCTACTCCAGTGGAATCAACAGAAACTGAGGATGGAAAAAAGAGAGTCAGTTTCAAGGCAATGCACTCGAACATAGATGGGATTACAAGCAAGGCAAGTGAACGTATGGAAAGAGCACAAGAAGGGAACCCGGATATAATTGGACTCACAGAAACAAAACTCTCAGGATTCATAACGAATGCAGTGTTTCCCTAGTTCTACACTATAATAAGGTGAAAGAGGAAAGGAAGGGGAGGAGGCAGAGTGGCCCTACTGATAAGAAAGGAATGGAGTTTCGAGGAGGTGGTAATCCAAGGCTGCGAGGGGTTCAAGCACTACATTACAGGCACCATGATAATGAGAGGACCAAGAGTAGTGATATAGCAGTGATATATAACCCTCCACCAAACGACAGAAGACCCAGGCAAGAGTATGACAGAAACAACATGCCAGTTAACACTATAATTGAGAGAGCAGCCACTGCTGCCTGTAGAAAAGATCCCATCTGCTCATCATTAGGAACTTTAATCATGGAAAGATAGACTGGGAAAACAAGGAACCACATAGCGGTGAGGAAACGTGGATAGCTAAACTTTTGGAAGTGGCAACAAGAAACTTTTTAAGTCAGCATGTCAGGGGACCCACTAGAATGAAAGGTTACGATGAACCAGCGAGACTCGACCTTGTCTTCACACTGAATGACGACATAAGGAAAATCGGTTTCGAAGCCCGCGTGGGAATGAGCGATCACAGTGTACTGCTGTTTGAGTATCTGGTCGAAGAAGAGTTAATATACTAAAGGAAGAGGCCCAGAAACAAAAGACTAGCCTTCCAAAAAAAGAAACTATATGGAGATAAGAAAATTCCTAACAGATATAACTTGGAAAACAGAGCTCAGAGGAAATACGGCCCAAGACATGATGGACTTCATCACACAGAAGTGTAAGGTGGCAGCAGAAAAGTTTGTTCCCGTCCAAAAGGAAAGAAAATGAAATAGTAAGCAAGGCAAAGACTCAACCTAAATTGCTGCACAGCCACAAGAGGAGAAAAACAACAGTGATGGAACAGGAAATGAAACTGAGGATAGGGGCAGACAAATTCACTTCAAATGACAAGGAAGTGTTCGGGAAACTCAATAAGAAATTCCAGAAGGTCTTCACTGAAGAGCAAGGGAAAGTCCCAGAGATAAGACAGGGAATATCTAACCAAACACCACTAGATGAGTTTGTGATTACCAGTGAGAAGGTGATGACGCGTCTGCTTGATTTGGAAGGGAAAAAGGCTATAGGTCCGGATGGAATCTCACCCTAGATACTGACGGAAGAAGCACAAGCTCTGTGCCAGCCACTCTCTATTATGTATAACAAAATCCTGGTGACAGGTGAACTGCCAAAAACTACACTTACCTACAGGCCAGTGTCCCTAACTTGCATACCATGCAAGCTGACGGAGACGATTGTGCGAAAAAAAGCTAGTGGAACATCTGGAGAAGAACTTTGTATCACAACATCAGTATAGGTTCAGGGATGGTAAATCATGCCTCACAGGATTAATTTAATTCTATGCCCAGACAACAAAAATCAGGCAAGAAAGAGAGGGGTGGGCAGACTGCATATTTTTTGATTGCCAAAAAGCCTTTGATACAGTACCACATAAGAGACTAGTGCACAAGCTGGAGATGCAGGCGGGAGTGAAAGGGAAGATACTCCACTGGATAAGGGAGTACCTAAGCAACAGAAGACAGCGAGTCACTGTGAGGGATGAGGTCTCGGAGTGCGAAACATCACCAGTGGAGTCCCGCAGGGATCAGTTCTTGGACCTATATTGTTTCTGATATATGTAAATGATCTCCCAGAGTGAATAGACTCGTTCCTCTCAATGTTTGCTGATGATGCAAAAATTATTAGAAGGATTAAGACAGAGGAAGATAGTATGAGGCTACAAGATGACCAAAACAACCTGAAGGAATGGTCCAACAAATGGCTACTAAAGTTCAACTCAGGTAAATGTAAAGTAATGAAACTAGGCGGAGGAAATAGGCGGCCAGACACTGGATACTGAATGGAAGATGAAGTTCTTCACGAAACAGAAAGATATTGTAAAAAGATAAAAAAGAGTTGATATCACACCAAACCTGTCTCCTGAAGCCGTCATCAAAAGAATAACATCAGCGGCATATGGAAGGCTGACTAACATCAGAACTGCCATTAGAAACCAGTGTAAGAAATCATTCAGAACCTTGTATACCACATATGTAAGGTCAATCCAGGTGTATGCAGCCCCAGCATGGTGCCCGTACCTTGTCAAGCAGAAGACGAAGCTGAAAAAAGTTCAGATGTATGCCACAATTCTAGTCCCAGAACTAAGAGGCATGAGTTACAAGGAAAAGCTAAGTAAACTGCACCTCACGTAGCTGAAAGACAGAAGAGCTCGGGGGAGACATGATCATCACATACAAAATTCACAAGGGATTTCACAGGGTAGATAAGGATGGATTATTTAACACGGGTTGTACATGCACAATGGAATACAGATGGAAGCTGAATACCCAAATGAGCCACAGAGACATTAGAAAGAACGTTTTCAGTGTCAAGAGTAGTTAGTAAATGGAATGCATTAGGCAGTGATGTGGTGGAGGCTGACTCCATACACAGTTTCAAATGTACAAATGTTCAAATATTCATATGTACGCCTGACAGCTGAGAGGACAGCGCTTCGAATTCGTAGTCCTGAGGTTCCGGGTTCGATCCCCGGTGGAGGCGGAGACAAATGGAAAAAATGATTCTTTCACCCTGATGTCCCTGTTACCTAGCAGTAAATAGGTACCTGGGAGTTAGACAGCTGCTATGGGCTGCTTCCTGGGGGTGTGTAACAAAAAGGAGGCCCGGTCGAGGACCGGGCCGTGGGGATGCTAAGCTCCGAAATCATCTCAAGATAACCAAGATACATATGACAGAGCGCAGTAGGCTCAGGAATCTGTACACCAGTAGATTGATGGTTGAGAGGCGGGACCAAAGAGCCAGAGCTCAACCCCCGCAATCACAACTAGGTGAGTACACCCTACACATCCCCACACACACCATCCAAGCACATACACACCCTACACATCCCCACACCCCCTACGCATCCTATACCCCAAACACATCCTATACCCCCAACACATCCCCCACATCCCAACACATCCCTCACACACACCCCTACATATCCCTCACATATACCCTACCCATTCCCTCATAGATCCCCAACACACCCCACCCGCACCCTCCACACACACACACACACTACACATACCCCACACACTCTACACACAAACACACACACTACACATACCCCACACACTCTACACACACACACACCCTACACATACCCCACACACCCTCCACACACACACACACACACCACACACACACACACACACACACACACACACACACACACACACACACACACACACACACACACACACACACACACACACACACACACACACACACATACACACACACATCTATTCATCCCCCCCCCCCATGCACCCTACACATCCCTTGTGGAATTTAGTTGTCAGACTACTTAAAATGAGGAACTATCAATATAACAGGAACATAGCTGTCTACAGTTACAGTAGTCATATCCAGTGACCGCTAGGAAACTTTAATTATACTCTTGGAGGAAGTAGAACTCTCCTTTAGGGTGATCCTCACGAATGGTGCTGCTTTCAATTATCGGTTGGATGAAAAATTACCACTATATATATTTCAATTGCCTAAATATAAATTTAAGTATACATTTGCAACAGATAAATTCATAGCATTAAAGAAATAAATAATCATGTATAATATATACGTATAATCATTCTAATATAATGCATATGTGGCAAGATCCCAGATCAAAAGGATAGGTTAAAATAATTTGTAACTGTGTCAGTGCTGCTGAATTATATATATTATTACAAGTCTCTTTTATTTATTTATATATACAAGAGTTCTTACATTCTTGTACAGCCACTAGCACGCATAGCGTTTCCGGCCAAGTCCTTTGTCCCATGTTCCCTAGAATACGACCCGCCAAATCGTTTAACAACCAGGTACCCATTTTACTGTTGGGTAAACCGTGGCTACAGTTAAGGATTGACGCCCAGTAAATACTCCCCGGCCAGGATACGAACCCAAGAGAAATCGCTCGCGAAACGCCAGGCGAGTGTCTTACCACCAACACCACGGGGACTTGTAATAATATATATAATTCAGCAGCACTGACACAGTTACAAATTATTTTAACCTATCCTTTTGATCTGGGATCTTGCCACATATGCATTATATTAGAATGATTATACGTATATATTATACATGATTATTTATTTCTTTAATGCTATGAATTTATCTGTTGCAAATGTATACTTAAATTTATCTTTAGGCAATTGAAATATATGTAAAATATTTTTTAAAAAATCCTTAACCTAGTTAATATATTTTTCTTTTAGTAGCAAGTAATTTACTTACTGAGGTGAGCATGTAAGCTCTTGGGATAACTGCACCTGCAATAAATTAGATTAATAACACAAAGAATTGGTTCCAATCTCAATGTACACCACCAACCTCCCTTATTTTATTATGATGCAGGAACGGAGCTCAGACTTATTGTACTAAGTCTGAGCTTATTGTACATTCCTCTTGTTGTACATTCCTCTTGTTGGGGCAGAGCATGTAGTGTTGTCCACTACCAATGTTGAAGTTATGTTCTTGACTCTGTGTGAGGGAGTGTGGTGTCGCTGGTGTGCGTCGGTGTCCTCACACTCCTCACTGTTTCTGGCAAGACACACTTGTACCACTTTGTGTCTTAATGTTTATACACATTTATGTGTACTTTACTCCTCCATTCAGGGACACGGATATATAACAGCTGATATTAAACAGCCTGTACATCATAGGTGTGTCCTTAGGTGGGTGGAGGGGTATTGTTTACTGTGTGTGAGGGAGTGTGGCATCACTACTGTGGCATCAGTGTCCACACACTCCTCTAACAGTGTTACGGACCCGAGTCCAGCGTCCTTGCCCGGAGCAGTGACGACCACGCCATCTGTGGGTCAGCTCCCGAAACCCCTCCAAATGGACGATGCCATCTAGTGAGGACGAGATATACTGGCCACAAGGGCTAGTTTCCCGTCCTGATCAGCTCATAACACAGCTGCTGCTGACCTCTGGTGAGGTGGAGCTTAGACAGCAACGCCATCTATGGAGTGGATAGGTGGGCGTTTGTGTCTAAGCCTGTAAGTGTGGTGCCCTAGAGTATCCCTATTACTGATGACGTGTCTGATTACAGAGTCGACCTGGGACTGCTGAATCGGACGGTGGAGCGGTCTACCCAAGGCAGCCGTAAAGTCTCCAAGTATTAGCTGCAGAAGTTGAGTCACCCCCCCCTCCAGCCCCTCCCGCCCCCACCCCGGATGAACACTGTTGTGTTAGCCTGCCTGTGACGTGGCAGTTGAGGAATTGTCGTACCCGGGGCTGACTCGTGGAGAAGAATAGCCACTGGGGTGTTGTGGTGAGGAGAGTGACCTGTGAAGTCACACGAGGCTCCTGCCTAGGGCTCGCAACCCTAGTATCGGTCGTGGAGTGACCTAACCAGCGGAACTGATTGGAACCTGCCAGCTAAAGGCTGGATTTGGGGTTGACGGCCTCCACGACGGTGCACCCAGTGGGACTGTGGTTCGGCTGGCCTGTGGCCAGGGTAGACTCGAGAGAATCAAAGGATTCATTGTGAGGCCACAAGAGAACCAGGACTACTCGTCTTGAGCACCGTGAACGTCCAGAGTCTTCAGAGGAAGACCACGTTGTACATAAGTGTTTATACCTCCCCCCGTGTGATAATCTATATATTATTTATGGTGACGATGATAATTATATTATTAAGTTTTTGCCTTTGTCTCCCTTCCCCTTTAATTTACTTGCGTTACGGAGCACACCCCTTGAAAGCCACAACTAGCTTGGTGCCGGATACCCAAACTCTACTAACATCAGAGAAAGAACCCAGTTGTGGGCCGTAACAAACAGTTCCAGGGCAAGACACTTATATCCTTAAAATAGAGTGCCTTGCTTTTTATACACATTTATGTGTAGTTTACACCACCACGTGGACATGTGAACTATATGTAGTGTACATGTCCACGGATGTAAAACGGCAGCAAATTAAGGAGCCTGTACACGGTGTAGTGTCTCCTTGAGGCGGAGGAGTAATGTTTACTAAAGCATCAGTGTCTGGACACACAGGCGATCCACCCCAAGGCAAGTGTCGTTGCCCAGCCTGTTTTAAGGATCCATTTACACAATCGTTAACCAGACGTATTTGGTTAAACAATTATTCATTGACTATACTCATTTAGTATTACCATGATATGCTTATAGCTTATTAGATGTAATTACATATCCTGATATGCATACATTATCGAGGCCTCCTGACATGGTGTTTACAAAATGGTCAAAATATGTTGACTTGACACTCTCTATGTCTTGGGAGAGCTTGGCTGTTGACTTGACACTCTCTATGTCTTGGGAGAGCTTGGTTGCTGACTGGACACTCTCTATGTCTTGGGAGAGCTGGGCTTCTGACTTGACACTCTCTATGTCTTGGGAGAGCTGGGCTTCTGTCTTGACACTCTCTATGTCTTGGGAGAGCTGGGCTTCTGTCTTGACACTCTCTATGTCTTGGGAGAGCTGGGCTTCTGTCTTGACACTCTCTATGTCTTGGGAATGCTGGGCTTCTGTCTTGACACTCTCTATGTCTTGGGAGAGCTTGGCTTCTGTCTTGACACTCTCTATGTCTTGGGAGAGCTGGGCTTCTTCTATAAATAGCCTTGTTTGGTCCATATGTTTTCACAGGCCATGTGACTCAAACATGTTATGCTATAATTTTGGTGGAAATTTCCCACGTCCCCCCCCCCACATACTATAAATCTCCCCCACACACCCTACACATCCTTCCACACACACTCTACACATCCCTCCACACACACATCCTACACATCCCTCCAAACACACCCTACACATCCCTCCACACACACATCCTACACATCCCTCCACACACACTCTACACATCCCTCCACACACACATCCTACACATCTCTCCACCCACACCCTACACATCCCCCACACCCACACCCTGCACCCCCTTCACAGACCTTCCCTGACTCCCTCCACACCCACTTCACCAAACACCCTCAATGTCACACCCATATTTCAAGCTTCTGAGGAGTCGTTGTTTGTCGCAATTTATGATAGTTCTGCTTAACGAGACGCCTGGAGGTCGACCCCAACTACCCTATGACCCTCCCCTCACAATCATAGGTCACCGTGGGAAGGTGTAAGAGACTAGCGGCAAACGGCTGACCTCCAACCACTGACAGAGAAGCACATAAACATTATTTCTTATAGATACAGACTAGACGGAGTATCCGGCTGAGCCTGGGTCTCTCTTCCTCTTATCTCCTCATGTCTCATCCCTCTTCCCCCTTCCCCTATCCCGCCGTTCACTTCCTATTTCTCCATCTCTACCCTCTCTTGTTTCTTTTCCCCTATTCACCCATTTCTTCCTGTTTCCCCTTTTCCTCTTCTGTCCCCCGCTCTTCACCTTTCCCCCCCACACCGCTCTCTCTCCCTCTCCTTTCGTCTCTACACACTCTCTCTCAATCTTTCCCTGTTTTACAATCTCATCTCTCTATTTCAAATTCCCCCCTTTCCTCCTTTCTTCCCTCTCTCCTCACTTCTCCTCCTCTTCCTCCTCTCTTCCCTCTCTCCTTACCTTTTCTCCTTTCTACCCTCTTTCCTCCCCTCCCCTTCTCACTTCCCTTTCTCCTCACCTCTCATTTACTCTCCACCTTTTTTTCCACGCCTCTATCATGATCGCTGAGAGTAGGTTAAAGCGATAATTATTGTCAGAGTCTATTTTATGTAATTAAATTAGAAAACTGGACGGTGTTTAATCCCCATCTGTGTGTTCCTTGATAGAGTTGTAGCATTAACCTATTGGTATGCCTCATGGGTCTGCTGTAGAGAATTAGACTGTAGAAAGTAACTGTTTCTGAGGCATGGGAGTTACAGTTGTGTAATCGTTGTGTTTGGAGTGAGCTAAGGTTCAGCGATCACGACAGATTTGGTGGCAGCGGTGGGATTCGAACCCAGGCCTCCGAACAGGCGTGGGTTCGAATCCCACCGTGGGTTAGCTTCATTCACTAGTTAATATTCAGTCCTAACTTGTGAATTACAGCACCTGCACCCTCTACATGCTCTTTTCTCAAGTTACCTGCTCTTCCCACCATTCTCTCTCTCACCCTTTTCTCTTACATTTACCAGTTCTCCTCTTCTCTCACCTCTCTCCCCTTCTTCAACATTCTACCCCACCATCCCCATCTACCCCTATCCTACTCTTCACCTTTTTCTCTCCCCTCCTGTCAACATTATCGCATTCTCCAACTCTTTATCTATCCACCTCTCTCTCCCTCCTTCTCTCTCTTCCCTATCTCCTTCTCAATCCTCCCAAACTCCTCTGTTTTTCCCTCTCCGTCCTCTCCTCGTTTCTCACCTCACATTCTATCTTCCCTTCTTTCTCCCCTCTCACCCTTTCCACCTTTCTTTCCTTTCATCTCAACCCCTCTGTCCTTCCCTCTCTTCAAACATCCCCTTTCTCTTTCTTTTCCTCTCCTATTCCATCCTTTACTGCCCTCTCTATCGGCCCCCTTAACATCATCCATCTCTATCTCTCTCTCTCTCTCTCTCTCTCTCTCTCTCTCTCTCTCTCTCTCTCTCTCTCTCTCTCTCTCTCTCTCTCTCTCTCTCTCTCTCTCTCTCTCTGTCTCTCTCTGTCTCTCTCTGTCTCTCTCTGTCTCTCTCTCTCTCTCTCTCTCTCTCTCTCTCTCTCTCTCTCTGTCTCTCTGTCTCTCTGTCTCTCTGTCTCTCTGTCTCTCTGTCTCTCTGTCTCTCTCTCTCTCTGTCTCTCTGTCTCTCTGTCTCTCTGTCTCTCTGTCTCTCTCTCTCTCTCTCTGTCTCTCTGTCTCTCTGTCTCTCTCTCTCTCTCTCTCTCTCTCTCTCTCTCTCTCTCTCTCTCTCTCTCTCTCTCTCTCTCTCTCTCTCTCTCTCTCTCTCTCAAATTCACAATATAAGAAAACTTATATTGTGAATTTGTAGCTCTGACACTCCTAAATAACGTTATTGAAATGTCTCTATATCAGATTTCATTAAAATCTCACTTGTGATTGATATAGAAATTTATATTTCCTCGAATACACAATAGGCATCTCGACTGACCTAAGACGGTCCCATACCCCATATGTGGCATTTGAGAAATTTGAACTAGGCTAGCCACAAGGATTTGGCTTCAAATGCAGGCAAACAAACAAACAAACAAACAGACATTCTCTTTTATTGATTTACTTGGAGGGGATCCTAAAGGAGGCTGGGATACTCCCACTCTCCCTCTCATAGCTTTATTCCGCAAGTCTTCTTTTCCCTTCTCTCCACATGCACCTCTTCCTATCATGGCTCCCCCTCACCCCTTTCCTCCTCGGGGTAACCTGCTTCACCCACGTCGTTTCCTGCCCCTTTTCTCCTATTTCTAGTCTCTTCTTTACTCTTCACCCTATGACCCCATTGTGTCTGTCCTCTGTGTTCTCCCTTTGTCATTCCCTTCATCCTCAATGCCCTTCTTTCTTCCCCTCCCCCTTGTTTGCCTCCACTGTCCCTTATCCCCTTATACTGTTCCCCCTTGGTATTTTTTCTCCCTTCCTGCCTCGTCCACCCCTTTCCCCTTCTCTTAAAAAATGTATTATTTGAAATACATATACAACTAAATGGATCTCTCCGAAAATATAATATCATTAGCACTAAAACTCTACGGAAACAATACCATATATTACACACCTGACTCCATGAAAAACACAAGGGAGTGGTTATAAATGCTAATATTTATTAATTCATTTACCTTAGGCCTACTCTGACAACCTATGTCCGTCCAGTACACAAGACCATTAAAATTTAGGTAAGTTTGTCCTGCAAATATCTGGGCAGATTTGAACAAAGGCAAATTTGGAGAGACAGCAATACATACAGACCTTCTTATAGTATTCATAATAAAAGAGGACCCAGCAGTACTAGCGTCTGTCTGTCCCAGTGACCCTAAGCCCCCTTCTCTCTTCCTGCCCCCCCTTTTCCCCTCTTTCCTCTCCCTTCTTCCCAACATTTGCTCTCCCTCCACCCTCTCCCACCCTCTCCCACCCTCTCCCACCTTCACCATCTTTTCCCTTCCCTCTTCCTTTCTTTAGGCATCTTGCCTCCTTGTGTTCATCTCCCTCTCCCTCCCCCCTGGCCTCTCCCTCCCAGCCTGGCCTCTCTCTCCCCCCTGGCCTCTCCCTCCTCCCTGGCCTCTCCCTCCCCCCTGGCCTCTCCCTCCACCCTGGCCTCTCTCTCCCCCCTGGCCTCTCTCTCCTCCCTGGCCTCTCCCTCCTCCCAGGCCTCTCCCTCCTCCCTGGCCTCTCCCTCCACCCTGGCCTCTCCCTCCCCCCTGGCCTCTCCCTCCCCCCTGGCCTCTCCCTCCTCCCAGGCCTCTCCCTCCTCGCTGGCCTCTCCCTCCACCCTGGCCTCTCCCTCCCCCTGGCCTCTCCCTCCCCCCTGGCCTCTCCCTCCCCCCTGGCCTCTCCCTCCACCCTGGCCTCTCCCTCCTCCCTGGCCTCTCCCTCCTCCCTGGCCTCTAACTCCCCCCAGGCCTCTCCCTCCTCCCTGGCCTCTCCCTCCTCCCTGGCCTCTCCCTCCCCCCTGGCCTCTCCCTCCTCCCAAGCCTCTCCCTCCTCCCTGGCCTCTCCCTCCACCCTGGCCTCTCCCTCCACCCTGGCCTCTCCCTCCCCCCCTGGTTTCTCCCTCCCCCCTGGCCTCTCCCTCCACCCTGGTCTCTCCCTCCACCCTGGCCTCTCCCTCCTCCCTGGCTTCTTTCTCCCCCCTGGCCTCTCCCTCCCCCCTGGCCTCTCCCTCCCCCCTGGCCTCTCCCTCCTCCCTGGCCTCTCCCTCCCCCCTGGCCTCTCCCTCCTCCCTGGCCTCTCCCTCCTCTCTGGCCTCTCCCTCCTCCCTGGCCTCTCCCTCCCCCCTTGGCCCTCCCTCCCCCCTGGCCTCTCCCTCCCCCCTGGCCTCTCCCTCCCCCCTGGCCTCTCCCTCCCCCCTGGCCTCTCCCTCCCCCCTGGCCTCTCCCTCCTCCCTGGCTTCTCCCCCCTCCCCCCTCTTCACTCGTCCGCCACTCTCTGGGGACACATCTCTCAACAAACACGCAACACAACCATAATGTTATTAATAATATTGTTACTTTGAGGTTTCGTTTGTAACAACGTCGCTAAAAAACGTTGTGGTTACGGTGTGTGTACGTTGCAATATTCGGAACATATTAAAATATTTTATACAACTCCCTGGAAAACACACCACCAATTTCATTCATTATTGGAGCTTGCAGGATTGGGAATAGGTGCATGGGAGGTTGACACCAACCACCAAGTAACGCTCACCAAAAAATTACAAATCGCCATGCGTCCACAGCTTCTACAGCAGGTGGGTACTAATGTAGTGGGTGTCTCTGCCTCATGTAGGTATGTAAGATGTCTCTGGTGATGGTCAGGTTGTGTGAGGAGATTATATGCTCCATGATAAAGCCCTGATGCTCCATTAGGACCAGACCTTCACACTCAACCAGACCATCACCAGAGACATCTTAACTAGCAACACTGAAATAATCGACAGGTATAACTACACCAGAAGACTGGACATCAGCGAGGCACTACACATAAAAAAACAAGACCAGCAATCAACAACCAGTTAACACATAATTACATCCTACCCGCTTAAAGACCGAACCAACACAGAGACAGGATACAATGACCTGCCTTAGAAACACAAGCTGCTACAGGAACATAAGCTGCTTATGTTGATGCATGTAATTCCCTATTAATATCCCCAATGTTATGTCATTCATCTACTTGTTCCACCCACTTGTTCTGTACCACCAGGGGTGCAGTTGCACCTCCACAGATCTCCAGTATCTTCTATTGATACTCAAAAGGGCCATCACTTACGGGCTATTCATGCCCGTGCCCCCTTTTGGGTGGCTTAATCTTCATCAATCATCAATCTGTACCACCTCACCCAAAGATAATATAAGCCTGTGCATAAATCCACAAGGGCCGTATTGAGGGTTCGAACCTACTTCTGGGATCATCCCAGACGCACCTTAGTCTGTGCAAATTAGCCTGTGCAAGAGCATGGCATTTGAGAATTTGAGAATGTAAGGAATGACCTTGCAAAACGCATCCCTTGACGTTAGATCAAAAATATGTGTGAAAACGAACTCTGAAACGAGCCCTCGACAGTGAAGAAAAACATAAGAATTATTGAAAAGATTCGAGTTAGATTCATTAATCTTACCCTTTCGGTCATATTCAACAACATATGGTTCCAAGAAAGGCTGCTACCAAAATATACTAATCTGTGTATATATATATATATATATATA